>NC_080381.1:85878242-86111697 GCF_014773155.1 Arachis stenosperma
CATATATTGCTGGAAAGCCCAGGATGTTTACTTTCCAACGCCGTTGAGAGCGCGCTAATGGGGCTTCTGTAGCTCCAGAAAATTGACTTCGATTGCAGGGAGGTCAGAATCCAACAGCATCTGCAGTCCTTTTCAGTCTCTGAATCAGATTTTTGCTCAGAACCTTCAATTTCAGTCAGAAAATACCTGAAATCACAGAAAAACACACAAACTCATAGTAAAGTCCAGAAAAGTGAATTTTAACTAAAAACTAATAAAAATATACTAAAAACTAACTAAATCATACTAAAAACATACTAAAAACAATGCCAAAAAGGGTACAAATTATCCGCTCATCACAACACCAAACTTAAATTGTTGCTTGTCCTCAAGCAACTGAAGATCAAATAAGATAAAAAGAAGAGAATATGCAATGAACTCCAAAAACATCTATGAAGATCAGTATTAATTAGATGAGCGGGGCTTTTAGCTTTTTGCCTCTGAACAGTTTTGGCATCTCACTCTATCCTTTGCAACTCAGAATGATTGGCTTCTTTAGGAACTCAGAATTCAGATAGTGTTATTGATTTTCCTAGTTAAGTATGATGATTCTTGAACACAGCTACTTTATGAGTCTTGGCCGTGGCCCAAAGCACTCTGTCTTCCAGTATTACCACCGGATACATACATGCCACAGACACATAATTGGGTGAACCTTTTCAGATTGTGACTCAGCTTTGCTAGAGTCCCCAATTAGAGGTGTCCAGGGTTCTTAAGCACACTCTTATTGCCTTGGATCACAACTTTATTCTTTCTTTTTCTTTCTTTTTCTCTTTCTTTTTCGTTTTTTTTTTTGTTCGCCTCTTCTCTTTTTTTTTTTGTATTCACTGCTTTTTCTTGCTTCAAGAATCATTTTTATGATTTTTCAGATCCTCAGTAACATGTCTCCTTTTTCATCATTCTTTCAAGAGCCAACATTCATGAACCACAAATTCAAAAGACATATGCACTGTTCAAGCATACATTCAGAAGACAAAAGTATTGCCACCACATCAAAATAATCAAACTGTTATAAAATTCAAAATTCATGCAATTCTTTTTCTTTTTCAATTAAGAACATTGTTTATTTAAGAAAGGTGATGGATTCATAGGACATTCATAACTTTAAGGCATAGACACTAAGACACTAATGATCACAAGACACAAACATGGACAAACATAAGCATTAATTTTCGAAAAACAGAAAAATAAAGAACAAGGAGATTAAAGAACGGGTCCACCTTAGTGATGGCGGCTCTTTCTTCCTCTTGAAGATCCTATGGAGTGCTTGAGCTCCTCAATGTCTCTTCCTTGTCTTTGTTGCTCCTCTCTCATGATTCTTTGATCTTCTCTAATTTCATAGAGGAGGATGGAATGTTCTTGGTGCTCCACCCTTAGTTGTCCCATGTTGGAACTCAATTCTCCTAGGGAGGTGTTAATTTGCTCCCACTAGTTTTGTGGAGGAAAGTGCATCCCTTGAGGCATCTCAGGGATCTCATGATGAGAGGGGTCTCTTGTTTGCTCCATCCTTTTCTTAGTGATGGGCTTGTGGTCATGCCTTCTCAGTTGAACCGGCTTCCCTCTTGAATCTCTCTATCATTGAACGCCCTCTTCATAAATGTCTATGAGGACTTGGTCCAACCTTTGATCAAAGTTGACCCTTCTTCATGGCCACAACTTCATAGAAGTGGTCTTGATGCACCCTTGAGATGAATCTCTCCATCTTCCATGACTCGGAGGAGGAGGAGGCTTTTGCCTTCCCTTTCCTCTTTCTAGAGGTTTCTCCGGCCTTGGATGCCATAAATGGTTATGGAAAAACAAAAAGCAATGCTTTTACCACACCAAACTTAAAAGGTTTGCTCGTCCTCGAGCAAAAGAAGAAAGAAGAGAGTAGAAGAAGAAGAAATGAGGAAGAAGGGAATGGCTATGTGTTCGGCCAAAGAGGGGGAGAAGTGGTGTTTAGGTTGTGTGAAAATGAAGGGGTGAAGAAGGGTATATATAGGGGAGGAGAGGCTTATGGTTCGGTCATGTGAGGGTGTGTTTGGGTGGGAAAGTGGTTTGAATTTGAATGGTGAGGTAGGTGGGGTTTTATGAAGGATGGATGTGAGTGGTGAAGAAAAAGAAGGGAGAGAGAGTGGTGGGGTTGGTGGGGATCCTGTGGGGTCCACAGATCCTGTGGTGTCAGGGAAAAGTCATCCCTGCACCAAATGGCATTCAAAATCACGTTTTGAGCCATTTCTGGCGTTAAACGCCGGGCTGGTGCCCATTCTTGGCGTTTAACGCCAGGTTCTTGCCCTTTTCTGGCGTTTAACGCCAGTCTGGTGCCCCTTTCTGGCATTAAATGCCCAGAATGGTGCCAGACTGGGCGTTAAACGCCCAACTGCTAGCCTCACTGGCGTTTAAACGCCAGTGGGTTCTTCCTCCAGGGTGTGCTATTTTTCTTCCTGTTTTTCATTCTGTTTTTGCTTTTTCATTTGATTTTGTGACTTCTCATGATCATCAACCTACAAAATAAAATAAAATAACAAAAGAAAATAGATAACATATAACATTGGGTTGCCTCCCAACCAGCGCTTCTTTAATGTCAGTAGCTTGACAGATGGCTCTCATGGAGCCTCAGAAATGCTCAGAGCTATGTTGGAACCTCCCAACACCAAACTTAGAGTTTGACTGTGGGGGCTCTGTTTGACTCTGATTTGAGAGAAGCTCTTCATGCTTCCTCTCCATGGTGACAGAGGGATATCCTTGAGCCTTAAACACAAAGGATTCTTCATTCACTTGAATGATCAGTTCACCTCTATCAACATCAATCACAGCCTTTGCTGTGGCTAGGAAGGGTCTGCCAAGGATGATGGATTCATCCATGCACTTCCCAGTCTCTAGGACTATGAAATCAGCAGGGATGTAATGGTCTTCAATCTTTACCAGAACATCCTCTACAAGTCCATGAGCTTGTTTTCTTGAGTTGTCTGCCATCTCCAGTGAGATTCTTGCAGCTTGCACCTCAAAGATCCCTAGCTTCTCCATTACAGAGAGAGGCATGAGGTTTACACTTGACCCTAAGTCACACAGAGCCTTCTTGAAGGTCATGGTGCCTATGGTACAAGGTATTGAAAACTTCCCAGGATCTTGTCTCTTTTGAGGTAATTTCCGCCTAGACAAGTCATCCAGTTCTTTGGTGAGCAAGGGAGGTTCATTCTCCCAAGTCTCATTTCCAAATAACTTGTCATTTAGCTTCATGATTGCTACAAGGTATTTAGCAACTTTCTCTTCAGTGACATACTCATCCTCTTCAGAGGAAGAATACTCATCAGAGCTCATGAAAGGCAGAAGTAAATCCAATGGAATCTCTATGGTCTCATTTTGAGCCTCAGATTCCCATGGTTCCTCATTGGGGAACTCAGTGGAGGTCAATGCACGCCCATTGAGGTCTTCCTCAGTGGCATTCACTTCCTCTCCTTCCTCTCCAAATTCGGCCATGTTGATGGCCTTGCACTCTCCTTTTGGATTTTCTTCTGTGTTGCTTGGGAGAGTACTAGGAGGGAGTTCAGTAACTTTCTTGCTCAGCTGTCCCACTTGTGCCTCCAAATTCCTAATGGAGGACCTTGTTTCAGTCATGAAACTTTGAGTGGTTTTGATTAGACCAGAGACCATGGTTGCTAAGTCAGAGGTGTTCTGCTTAGAACTCTCTGTCTGTTGCTGAGAAGATGATGGAAAAGGCTTGCCATTACTAAACCTGTTTCTTCCACCATTATTGTTGTTGAAACCTTGTTGAGGTCTCTCTTGATTCTTCCATGAGAAATTTGGGTGATTTCTCCATGAAGAATTATAGGTGTTTCCATAGGGTTCTCCTAAGTAATTCACCTCTTCCATTGAAGGGTTCTCAGGATCATAAGCTTCTTCTTCAGATGAAGCATCCTTAGTACTGCTTGGTGCATTTTGCATTCCAGACAGACTTTGAGAAATCAAATTGACTTGTTGAGTCAATATCTTGTTCTGAGCCAGTATGGCATTCAGAGTGTCAATCTCAAGAACTCCTTTCTTCTGACTTGTCCCATTGTTCACAGGATTCCTTTCAGAAGTGTACATGAATTGGTTATTTGCAACCATTTTAATTAGCTCTTGAGCTTCTGTAGGCGTCTTCTTCAGATGAAGAGATCCTCCAGCAGAGCTATCCAAAGACATCTTGGATAGTTCAGAGAGACCATCATAGAAAATTCCTATGATGCTCCATTCAGAAAGCATGTCAGAAGGACATTTTCTGATCAATTGTTTGTATCTTTCCCAAGCTTCATAGAGGGATTCTCCATCCTTCTGTCTGAAGGTTTGGACTTCCACTCTAAGCTTACTCAATTTTTGAGGTGGAAAGAACTTTGCCAAGAAGGCATTGACTAGCTTTTCCCAAGAGTCCAGGCTTTCTTTAGGTTGAGAGTCCAACCATGTCCTAGCTCTGTCTCTTACAGCAAAAGGGAATAGCATAAGTCTGTAGACCTCAGGGTCAACCCCATTAGTCTTGACAGTGTCACAGATTTGCAAGAACTCAACCAAAAACTGATAAGGATCTTCAAATGGAAGTCCATGGAACTTGCAATTCTGTTGCATTAGAGAAACTAATTGAGGCTTAAGCTCAAAGTTGTTTGCTCCAATGGCAGGGATAGAGATGCTTCTCCCATAAAAGTCGAGAGTAGGTGCAGTAAAGTCACCCAGCACCTTCCTTGCATTGTTGGCATTGTTGTTGTTTTCGGCTGCCATGTGTTCTTCTCCTTTGAAGATTTCTGTTAGGTCCTCTACAGAGAATTGTGCCTTAGCTTCTCTTAGCTTTCGCTTCAAGGTCCTTTCAGGTTCAGGGTCAGCTTCAACAAGAATGCTTTTGTCTTTGTTCCTGCTCATATGAAAGAGAAGAGAACAAGAAAATGTGGAATCCTCTATGTCACAGTGTAGAGATTCCTTGAGGTGTCAGAAGAACAGAAAAATAGAAGAAAGAAGTAGAAGAATTCGAACTTAATCAGAGAGAGTTCGAATTGTGCATTGAGAAGGAGTGGTACTCCATAAATAGAAGGATGTGGGAAGAGGGGAAGAGAATTTTTGAAAATTAATTAAAAAGTTTTTTTTTTAAAACATTTTGAAAAATTGATTGATAATTTTCGAAAACTCAAAGTGGAAAAGGAATCAAGTGATTTTTGAAAAAGATTTGAAATTAGAAATTAAAAAGATTTGATTGAAAACTATTTTGAAAAAGATGTGATTAAAAAGATATGATTGAAAAGATATGATTTGAAAACAATTTTTAAAAGATATGATTTTAAAAATTAATGACTTGCCTAACAAGAAAAGATATGATTCAAACATTAAACCTTTCTCAACAGAAAAGGCAATATACTTGAGATGTTCAATCAAATCATTAATTGTTAGTAAGTATCTTAAAAAAAGAAAGAAATTGATTTTGAAAACATTTGATTGAAAAGATATGATTTGAAAAAGATTTGATTTTGAAAAACTTTGAAAACTTGGAAAAAAAATTGGTTTGAAAACAAAATCTTCCCCCTTGTGCCATCCTGGCGTTAAATGCCCAGAATGGTATCCATTCTGGCGTTTAACGCCCAAAATGCTACCTTTTTGGGCGTTAAACGCCCAACCAGGTACCCTGGCTGGCGTTTAAACGCCAGTCTGTCCTTCTTCACTGGGCGTTTTGAACGCCCAGCTCTTTCTGTGTAATTCCTCTGCTGCATGTTCTGAATCTTCAGTTCCCTGTACTATTGACTTGAAATAGAACCAAGATCAAATAAATAATACATGCAAGACACCAAACTTAAAATCAGACACTAGACTCAAACAAGAAACATGAAATATTTTTGGTTTTTATGATTTTGTAATTTTTTTTTGTGCTTTTTCGAAAATTATATGGAAAAGAAAATAAAGGTATCAAAATTCTTAATGAGAATTCCAGGAATCATGCAATGTTAGTCTAAAGCTTCAGTCTAAAGGAATTAGACATGGCTAGCCAAGCTTCAGCAGGACATTGCACTCAAGAGCTAAATTGATGAAGATCAATCAGCTTTGGTGATGATAAGAACATCACCTTGAAACACTAGAATTCATTCTTAAGAACTCTGAAGAAAAATACCTAATCTAAGCAACAAGATGAACCGTCAGTTGTCCATACACAAAACAATCCCCGGCAACGGCGCCAAAAACTTGGTGTGCGAAATTGTGAACAATACTTTTCACAACTCTCATAATCCCCGGTAATGAACCCCAAAAACTTGGTGCTCAATACCTTGGCATAAACACAACTTCGCACAACTAACCAGCAAGTGCACTGGGTCGTCCAAGTAATAAACCTTACGCGAGTAAGGGTCGATCCCACGGAGATTGTTGGTATGAAGCAAGCTATGGTCACCTTGTAAATCTTAGTCAGGCAGACTCAAATGGGTATAGGTGATAAACGCATAAAGCATAAAGATAAAGATAGAGATACTTATGTAATTCATTGGTAGGAACTTCAGATAAGCGTATGAAGATGCCTTCCCTTCCGTCTCTCTGCTTTCCTACTGTCTTCATCCAATCCTTCTTACTCCTTTCCATGGCAAGCTTATGCAAGGGTTTCACCGTTGTCAGTGGCTACCTCCCATCCTCTCAGTGAAAATGTTCCTATGCTCTGTCACAGTATATGGCTAATCAGCTGTCGGTTCTCGGTCAGGCCGGAATAGAATCCAGTGATTCTTTTGCGTCTGTCACTAACGCCCCGCCTGCTAGGAGTTTGAAGCACGTCACAGTCATTCAATCATTGAATCCTACTAAGAATACCACAGACAAGGTTAGACCTTCCGGATTCTCTTGAATGCCGCCATCAGTTCTCGCCTATACCACGAAGACTCTGATCTCACGGAATGGCTGGCTCGTTTGTCAGGCGAGCACTCGGTTGTCAGGCGATCAACCATGCATCGTGTATCAGGAATCCAAGAGATATTCACTAGAGCCTTGGTTGCTTGTAGAACAAAAGTGGTTGTCAGTCACCTTGTTCATAGGTGAGAATGATGATGAGTGTCATGGATCATCACATTCATCAAGTTGAAGAACAAGTGATATCTTGGACAAAGAACAAGCGGAATTGAATAGAAGAACAATAGTAATTGCATTAATACTCGAGGTACAGCAGAGCTCCACACCTTAATCTATGGTGTGTAGAAACACCACCGTTGAAAATACATAAGAACAAGGTCTAGGCATGGCCGAATGGCCAGCCTCCCAAAGTGAGTTCAATCATAAAAACATGATCGAAAAGCCCTCTCAATACAATAGCAAAAGGTCCTACTTATAGATAACTAGTAGCCTAGGGTTTACAGAGATGAGTAAATGACATAAAAATCCACTTTCGGGCCCACTTGGTGTGTGCTTGGGCTGAGCAATGAAGCAATTTCGTGTAGAGACTCTCCTTGGAGTTAAACGCCAGCTTTTATGCCAGTTTGGGCGTTTAACTCCCATTTAGGTGCCAGTTCCGGCGTTTAACGCTGGAATTTCTGAGGGTGACTTTGAACGCCGGTTTGGGCCATCAAATCTTAGGCAAAGTATAGACTATCATATATTGCTGGAAAGCCCAGGATGTTTACTTTCTAACGCCGTTGAGAGCGCGCCAATTGGGCTTCTGTAGCTCCAGAAAATCCACTTCGAGTGCAGGGAGGTCAGAATCCAACAGCATCTGCAGTCCTTTTCAGTCTCTGAATCAGATTTTTGCTCAGAACCTTCAATTTCAGTCAGAAAATACCTGAAATCACAGAAAAACACACAAACTCATAGTAAAGTCCAGAAAAGTGAATTTTAACTAAAAACTAATAAAAATATACTAAAAACTAACTAAATCATACTAAAAACATACTAAAAACAATGCCAAAAAGGGTACAAATTATCCGCTCATCATCTATCCTCTTAGTCATGATGGATTGGTGAGTTGCCTTTATCATCATCATCAAATTCTCTCACTCTTGAGCTTCTTTCGACAATCAAACCTTCTTAGAGCTCATGTTGGGTGTCTACTATGAGTTTTCCCTTTTCTCCGCCTTCAACGGAGTTCTCATCCCTATCAACCAATTCATCATTAGGCTCCTCCTTGGCAAGAGTGGGTTGAGAGTCCATCTTCTCAAGTAGCTTGCCTCCTTTTGGAATTATAGCATCAATGCTAGACTTGAGGGTTGATGGAGGCGGCAAATGTGGACCACTAGGTGTAACAAGTTGTGGAGGAGTAAGGTTGTTAAAGGTAGAGGGGAGTGTTAAACGGGACAAGACGTCGACAAGAGTTTCCATGCAATTGTCTTGTTTCCTTTGGAATTTTCGTTGTTCTTGAATGAAGGCTTGAAGATTGTTCTCCTCATGAGGAAGGTTGAAGTGAGTGGGATGATGGTGAAGGTTAGGTTGCTCCAAGTATGGTGGTCGGTAAGGTGAATGAACAGGAGTTGGTGGTTGGAGTGGCAAAGGGACTTGAGAGCATATCGGTTGTGTCTCATGTAAAGGATATAGAGTATGAGCATGTGGAGGAAAAAAATTGTAATGATAGTGTGTTCCGCAAGGTATGCGAGGTTGATAAGCATTAGGATCATAGGGTCCATGCAATGGTCCTTGTTGCCAAGAATTGCTTGCTGGCGAACCTTCCTCAATTTGGCCTCCCATACTTTGATGTGACCCGATGTTGGTATTGTCATCCCCTACAACATGATAACAACCAAACTTCAAGCCAAAAGGGTGATAGCTCATAGTGAAAAGAAAAGATAATTGATGAGTCCATATTTGATGGTATATTTTGACTCAATGTGGATGGATTCTAGCACATGAACTCACACTTAAGCATCAAAATAGCATACTTTTGTGTATTGTCCCCAATTTAACCCTAAATGTGAAAACATGCGTTTTTGTGCTTGAAATGAGCAATTTAATTCCACTTTTATTCCATTTGATGCCATGACATGTTTGTTGAGTGATTTCAGGTCAATTAGGCAAGAATGGATGGCCAAAAGTGGAAGGAAGCATGTACAAGGCAGAAAACATGAAGAAAATAAGGAAAAGTACACACAGCGAAGTGTGCGTGCGCACAGCCTTGCATGCGTGCGCACAAGCGAGCATTTCTACGTGTGCATGCGCACAAGCACCTGTGCATACGCACATGTCAGCTTTCATCCGGGTGTCTGTACGTCCGCACAGGTCCCTGCACGTAACTGCATTAATGAGACATGTGCTGCGCAAATTTGGAGGTCTTTTGACCCATTTTAGCTCATTTAGATAGTTTAATTTCATAGTATTAGGAGTAGGAGTAGTGTAGAGTAGATTGCTCTCTTAGGGTTTTATTTTCATCTCCATTGTAGCATTTTATAGCAAGCTTTTCTTTTGGATTTTGCTTCTTTAATTGTAAGTACTCTCAATTTCCTCTTTAATTACATTGTCTTTATTTTCATTTCCTCTTGGTTCAAGTGCTTTGTTCATATTTCCAATTTTGTGTTACTTGGAGTTTTGACTGATGAATTTAATGTTTCATGCTCTCTTTATGTTTGATTTCTTGTTTATGTTTCGTTTTGTTGATAGTTGGTTATAGTTTGCCATTTTACTTTGCAAATTTCCATGTTTTACTTTTAAGCACACAAGGTGTTTGTGAAAATGCCAAGCTTAGAATTTGAGTAGATTTTCCCACCTTGGCTTGTGGTTTGAGTTTCTAGGATACTAGAGTCAAAATGTCTGATATTTAGTGGTAATTCTTGGGTAGTTAGTTGACTCTTGTTTCCATTGACGCTAGCTTTTTATCAACTAGTTTGGTAAGTTAGCTAGGACTTATGGAATAAGGTCAATTATTCTTGCTTGATTTACTCCTCGATGGTTGGGGTTGACTAGGCAAGATTGACTCATGATGATTACCATAGTTGTGGTTATGACAATGATAGGATTCCTTGGATCCTCATTCCCAAGTCAAGGCTTCTTTTATGCATTTTCACTAGTTTTGGTCTTGCATTCCTTTTACTTGCATTAATTACAATTTCGATTATTGCTTAGTTCTTTGATTTCTTAATCCTTTAAATCTTCATTTCTCGAATTCAAAACCCCATTTTCTCTTGACAACCAAGGAAGTGACATTTCAATTGCATCCTAGGGAAGAACGACCCGAGGTTGAAGTACTCTTGATCTCTGTTATTTGATTTGAATTTAAACATTTGATTAAGGGAGTTCATTGTTGGTCTAGACTATACTTGCAATGATGAGAATGTATATTTTGGTGAAATTCTAGACTAACACTAAGTTCTCATTATCAATAAGACTCAATAATATTAACAAAAGCAATGAATGATTGAATATATATCCTAACTATCTCTATTTACCTAGGACTAAACAAATAAAAACGTTAGTTACTACTACTACTTAGATAGAGGCGCCAACTATCAATTAGCTTCAAGTAACAAACAAAAATCAAGTATTCACACTATTCACATATTTCCAACAACCAAAACTATAGCACTCATTGCACTTAATGTATCCCCAGCAATAGCACCAAAAACTTGATGGCTGGCCAAATGCAGGTTAGGAAATTCTCCTCCAAGAATCGGATTAGCATTGCAGGTACAGTCCCAACCCACATTTGACCCTCATCAAAGTTTAGATTATATTCAAAACCAATTATAATTCTGGGAGATTAAAATTACCGGGTCATTTCCCAAGGACACGTGCCAATGAGTGTGCAATTTCAGTTGTGAAGGCAAAATGGATTTTCAATAAAGAGATAAACAATTAAAGAAACAAAAGAACATTCAAAATTGCAATTAATGAACAAATAAAGGAATTAAAGAACTAGCTATGTAATATAAACAAGTAAGATGTAAAAGTGATTGATGTATGTATGTGTGTGTGTGATTTAAAGCATAAATGGAATGTTGGCTTGGGATGAGCTAGTGATTTCTTTCCTTGTTGCAACCACAACTATAACAATTGTAATGGATTAATCTCACTACGTTAACTCTTACATCGAAGAGTAAGTCAAGTAAGCATAATTGTTCTTAATCCACAAATCCTAACTCACTTGCTAATTACCTTAGCAACAAGTTACCGTTAGTGGAACAAGAACAATTAACAATCTAAGAATTATCACTAAATGTTGAACATTCCAACTCTAGGAACCCAATTGCTCATTTTCCCAAGCCAAGAGGTGGAAATTTAGCCCATAATCAAAATTGAAATTTCCATAAACACTTGGTGGGCATAAACACTAAACATGGGAATATTGAGAAAATGCTTGAAACTATAAGCAATAAATGATCAAAAGCAACAATAGCAACTCAACCAAGCATATAACAATCATCAATCATCAAAATTATCAACAAAAGATCAAAATTGCAAAAGGTATATATATATATTAACACTAAAACTTTAACTACAAGAAAGAGCATGAAATTTGTGACTATAAAGAGTAGTAATTTAGAGATACTTACAATGGAGGCTAGCAAAATCCAATATCAAAAATAGAAATGGCACTTGAAATGTAAAACCCTAATGTAAACCCTAATGGTGTTAAGAGAAAACTTAGAGAGAAAATTAAACTAAAGCCTCCTCTACTATCTAAAAACTATCCTAATGATATGCTCTCTTTCCACAATATTTGCCCCTTCCATTATGAACTATTGGCTTCAGAATTGGGCCTCCAATCTATCAAAAATGTGAGCAACGTGCATTTTTAATGAAGGCATATGCGGGTACTTGTGCGTACGCGCAGACGTGTGTGCACGCACACTTGGCCAAAATCTCAGGTTGTGCGTACGCACAAGGGATTGTGCGCACGCACACTTCGCGATGCTTTGGATGATCGTGCAACGCGCAAGATGCTGTGTGTGTGCATGCTTCGCTCTGCTTTGGTACCTGTGCGTACGCACACATTGCTTTGCTCTTCTCCTTTGTTTCATCATGCTTCCTTCTCCTTGCATGCTTTTCTTCCATTCTGACCAAGCCATTCCTACACCTGAAATCACTTACAAACAACATCAAGGTATCGAATGGAAGGCAAATGGAATAAAATTGACTAAATTAGGCACAAAAGAGCATGTTTTCATAATTAAGCATAATTTAGGAGGAAAGCTCAAAAGCATGTTATTTAATGGAATAAGTGTAGGTTTATATGATGAAATCCACTCAATTTTTGGTATCATGGAGATTAGGAATGCAAAGAAAAAGTGGATCTTTCTAACACCAAACTTAAGATTTTGCTCGTCCTTGAGCAAATAGAAGTAAAAGAAAAGAAAAATAGACGAAGAAGAAAGAAGATAACGGGGAGAGAGGGAAGAAGCTTCAACCTTTGGGTTAATAGGAAGGAAGAAAGAAGAGAAGGAATTGTATGATAAGAAGTGTGGAAGTAGGGGAAGAGTGTGGAAGGTGTGTGGTGAGAGTGAAAGGAATGAGGGGTATTTATATGGGTGGGGAGGGAGTGGGTTCATTTATAATGGATGGAAAATGGGGAGAAATTTTTGAATTTGAAGTGGGTGGTATTGGTGGGAAAAGGAAGAGATGGGATTGATGAGAGGGTATTGGAAAGAGGGAGAGGTGGGGTATAGGAATCAAGGTGATGGATGGGGAATATGATGGATGAATATGGATGAAATATTGGGTGTTAGAGGAGAGGGAAGGAAAGGAGTGAATGAAAGGTGGGTAGGTGGGAGTTGGGTGGGTCCCACTAGCTTCATGAAGCTTCGAAATCGAGTGCCCCTGCCTCCCCGGGCGTTCAACGCTAGTAATGGGCGTTGAACGCCAGGGGTGGATTTTTTTTTTTTTTTGAGAATGGTGGGCCGTTCAACGCCAAGAATGGGCATTGAACACCCAAATAGAACCAAAAAATGGTCCTGAGTGCTCTAGAATGGGCGCTGAATGCCCTTGCTTCCTCCCCCTTTTTGGCGCTGGGTGCCAGTTTTGGTGTTCAACGCCAATAAGGGTTACCTCCAAGGTGTTCTGTTTTCACTTCTATGCGTCTCTAGTCCTGTTCTATGTGCTAACACATGATCACATAATCATCACATTCATCATGTTCTTGTGTGTGAATGGATATCTTAGAACAGGAATAAGCATGAATTGGATAGAAAATAGTAGTAATTGCATTAATACTCGACGAACAGCAAAGCTCCACACCTTAATCTATGGTGTGTAGAAACTCCACTGTTGAAAATACATAAGTGATGAAGGTCCAGGCATGGCCGAATGGCCAGCCCCCTCCCCCCCCCCCCCCCAAATGGCATATGAATTTGAAAATAAGGAAAAAGACCTGATCCCAAGATCAAGGATGATCAAAAGATGTGAGTACAATAGTAAAAAGTTCTATTTATACTAAACTAGTTACTAGGGTTACAGAAAATAAGTAAATGATGCAGAAATCCACTTCCGGGCCCACTTGGTGTGTGCTTGGGCTGAGCATTGAAGCTTTCACGTGTAGAGACTTCTCTTGGAGTTAAACGCCAGTTTGTAACTTGTTTCTGGCGTTTGACTCTGGCTTGCAACTTGTTTCTGGCGTTTAACGCCAGAATAGGGCAGAAAGCTGGCGTTGAACGCCAGTTTGCGTCATCTAAACTCGAGCAAAGTATAGACTATTATATATTGCTGGAAAGCCCTGGATGTCTACCTTCCAACGCAATTGAGAACGCACCATTTGAACTTCTGTAGCTCCAAACAACCCATTTCGAGTATAGGGAGGTCAGAATCCAACAACATCAGCAGTCCTTTTTCAGCCTCTAAATCAAATTTTTGCTCAGGTCCCTCAATTTCAGCTAGAAAATACCTAAAATGACAGAAAAATAGACAAACTCATAGTAAAGTCTAGAAATGTGAATTTTTCTTAAAAACTAATAAAAATATACTAAAAACTAACTAAATCATACTAAAAACTATGTAAAAACAATGCCAAAAAGCGTATAAATTATCCGCTCATCACAACACCAAACTTAAATTGTTGCTTGTACCCAAGCAACTAAAAACAAAAAAGGATAAAAAGAAGAGAATATACAATGAATCTCACAATATCAATGAAATGTAGTCTCAATTAGATGAGTGGGGCTAGTAGCTTTTTGCTTCTGAATAGTTTTGGCATCTCACTTTATCCTTTGAAATTTAGAATGATTGGCATCTATAGGAACTTAGAATTTTATATAGTGTTATTGATTCTCCTAGTTCAGTATGTTGATTATTGAACACAGTTACTTTATGAGTCTTGGTCGTGGCCCTAAGCACTTTATTTTCCAGTATTACCACCGGATACATAAATGCCACAAACACATAACTGGGTGAACCTTTTCAGATTGTGACTCAGCTTTACTAAAGTCCCCAGTTAGAGGTGTCCAGAGTTCTTAAGCACACTCTTTTTGCTTTGGATCATGACTTTAACCACTCAGTCTCAAGCTTTTCACTTGGACCTTCATGTCACAAGCACATGGTTAGGGACAGCTTGATTTAGCCGCTTAGGCCTGGATTTTATTTCCTTGGGCCCTCCTATCCATTAATGCTCAAAGCCTTGGATCCTTTTTACCCTTGCCTTTTGGTTTAAAGGGCTATTGGCTTTTTCTACTTGCTTTTTCTTTTTCTTTCTCTTTTTTTTTTTTTGCTTTTTCTTTCACTGCTTTTTCTTGCTTCAAGAATCAATTTCATGATTTTTCAGATTATCAATAACATTTCTCTTTGTTCATCATTCTTTTAAGAGCCAACAATTTTAACATTCATAAACTTTACTATAAAAAATATGCACTATTCAAGTATTCATTCAGAAAACAAAAAGTATTGCCACCACATCAAGATAATTAAACTAATTTCAAGATAAAATTTGAAATCCAAGTACTTTTAGTTCTTTTGTAATTAGGCACATTTTTCATTTAAGAGAGGTGAAGGATTCATGGAATTATTCATAGCTTTAAGACATAGACACTAGACACTAATGAACATGTAGTGAAGACATAAAACATAGCCAAACATAAAGCTCAAAACCGAAAACAGAAAAATAAATAGACAAGGAGATTAAGGAATGAGTCCACCTTAGTGAGGGTGGCGTCTTCCTCTTGAAGAACCAATGGTGCTCTTGAGCTCCTCTATGTCTCTTCCTTGCCTTTGTTGCTCCTCCCTCATAGCTTTTTGATTTTCTCTAATCTCATGGAGAATGATGGAGTGCTCTTGGTGCTCCACCCTTAGTTGGTCCATGTTACAACTCAAGCCTTCCAAAGAGGTGTTGAGTTGCTCCCAGTAGTTGTGTGGAGGAAAATGCATCCCTTGAGGCATCTCAGGGATTTCATGAGGAATTTCCTCATGCTCTTATTGAGGTCTATGAGTAGGCTCTCTTGTTTGCTCAATTCTTTTCTTAGTGATGGGGTTGTCCTCTTCAATGAGGATGTCTCCTTCTATGTCAATCCCAGCCAAATTGCATAGGTGACAAATGAGATGAGGAAAGGCTAACCTTACCAAAATGGAGGACTTGTCAGCCACCTTGTAGAGTTCTAGAGGTATGATCTCATGAACTTCCACTTCCTCCCCAATCATGATACTATGAATCATGATGGCCCGATCCACAGTCACTTCAGATCGGTTGCTAGTAGGAATGATGGAGCGTTGGATGAACTCCAACCATCCTCTAGCTACAAGCTTAAGGTTTGGACTTCTCAATTGAACCGGATTGCCTCTTGAGTCTCTTTTCCATTGAGGTCCTTCCACACATATGGCCATGAAGACTTGGTCCAACCTTTGATCAAAGTTGACCCTTCTAGTGTAGGGGCGTGCGTTTTCTTGCATTATTGGCAAGTGGAACGCCAACCTTACATTTTCCGAACCGAAATCTAAGTATTTCTCCCGAACCATTGTAAGCCAATTCTTTGGATTCGGATTCATACTTTGATCATGGTTGGTGAGAACTTCCCAACCTCTTTGTTGGATCTCATGTCGGATCTCTGGATACTCATTCTTTTTTAGCATGAAAGGAACCTCAGGGATCACTTTCTTCTTGGCCACAACTTCATAGAAGTGGTCTTGATGGACCTTTGAGATGAATCTCTCCATCTCCCATGACTCGGAGGTGGAAGCTTTTGCCTTCCCTTTCCTCTTTCTAGAGGTTTCTCCGGCTTTAGGTGCCATAAATGGTTATGGAAAAACAAAAAGCAATGCTTTTACCACACCAAACTTAAAAGGTATGCTCGTCTTCAAGCAAAAGAAGAAAAAAAGAAGGGGAAGAAGAAGAAAATGGAGGAGATGGAGGGAGAAATAGGTTCGGCCAAGGGGTAGGAGAGTGGTTGTGATGTGTGAAAATGAAGGAGTGATGAGGGGTAATTATATGGAAAGAGAGGGAGAGTGGCCGAATGGAATTAGGTGGATTTGGGAGGGAAAAGTGTTTTGAATTGGAAAAGTGAGGTAGGTGGGGGTTTTTGGGGAAAAGGTGTGGAGGTGATTGGTGAAGAGAATATAGGAGAGAGGATAGGATTTAATAGGTGAGTTGTGTTTTGGGTATAGTGTTTATAGAGATGTGTGAGGGGGAGAGAGAGAGAGGTGGGGTAAGTGGGGATCCTGTGGGGTCCACAGATCCTAAGGGGTTAAGGATTTCTCATCCATGCTCTAATTAGGCGTGTAAACGCCCTTAGTGTGCAATCTTGGCATTTAACGCCAGGCTGCTACTTGTTTCTGGCGTTAAACGCCAGCTTTTATTCCTTTTCTGGCGTTAAACGCCAAGCTGTAACCTGTTTCTGGCATTTAACGCCAGTTTGTTGCTTCTTTCTGGCGTTTAACGCCTGTCTGGTGCTTCTTTCTTTTTGTTTAACACCCAGAATGGTGCCAGACTGGGCGTTAAATGCCCATGCTGCTCCCCTTACTGGCGTTTAAATGCCAGTAAGTTTCTCCTCTTGGGTGTGCTGTTTTTAATGCTGTTTTTTATTTTTCTTTAATTTTTGTGACTCCACATGATCATCAACCTATAAAAGAAAATAACATAGAAAAATAAAATTGGGTTGCCTCCCAATAAGCGCTTCTTTAATGTCAATAGCTTGACAGTGGGCTCTCATCGAGCCTCACAGATGTTCAGAGCATTGTTAGGACCTCCCAACACCAAACTTAGAGTTTGACTATGGGGCTTTGTTTGACTCTGCATTGAGAGAAGCTTTTCTTGCTTCCTCTCCATGGTTACAGAGGGAGATCCTTGAGTTTTAAACACAAGGTAGTCCTCATTCAATTGAAGGATGAACTCTCCTCTGTCCACATCAATCACAGCTTTTGCTGTGGCTAGGAAGGGTCTTCCAAGGATGATGGATTCATCCTCATCCTTCCCAATGTCTAGGATTATGAAATCAACAGGGATGTAAAGGCCTTTGACCTTTACTAGCACGTCCTCTACCTGTCCGTAAGCCTTTTTCATGGATTTGTCTGCCATCTCTAATGAGAATTTGGCAGCTTGTACCTCAAAGATTCCCAGTTTCTCCATTACAGAGAGTGGCATTAAGTTTATGCCTGACCCCAGGTCACACAGAGCCTTCTCAAAGGTCATGGTGCTTATGGTACAGGGAATTAAGAATTTACCAGGATCCTGTTTCTTTTGAGGTAATGTCTGCCTAACCAAGTCATTCAGCTCATTGGTGAGCAAGGGGGGTTCATCCACCCAAGTCTCATTACCAAATAACTTGGCATTCAGCTTCATAATTGCTCCAAGGTACTTAGCAACTTACTCTTCAGTAATATCTTCATCCTCTTCAGAGGAGGAATATTCATCAGAGCTCATGAATGGCTGAAGTAGGTTCAATGGAATCTCTATGGTCTCTAGATGAGCCTCAGATTTCGTAAGTTCCTCAAATGGGAACTCCTTTTTGTCCAGAGGATGTCCCATGAGGTCTTCCTCACTGGGATTCACATCCTCCTCCTCCTCTCTAGGTTCGGTCACACCAAGTAAGGTTATGGCCTTGTACTCTCTTTTTGGATTCTCTTTTGTATTGCTTGGGAGAGTACTAGGAGGAGTTTCAGTGACTCTTTTACTCAGCTAGCCCACTTGTGCCTCCAAGTTTCTAATGGAGGACCTTGTTTCATTCATGAAACCTAGAGTGGCCTTAGATAGATCAGAGACTATGTTTGCTAAGCTAGATGGGTTCTACTCAGAATTCTCTGTCTGTTTCTGAGAGGATGATGGAAAAGGCTTGCTATTGCTTAACCAGTTTCTTCCACCATTATTAAAGCCTTGTTGAGGCTTTTGTTGATCCCTCCATGTGAAATTTGGATGATTTCTCCATGAGAGATTACAGGTGTTTCCATAGGCTTCGCCCATGTAATTCACCTCTGCCATTGCAGGGTTCTCAAGATCATAAGCTTCTTCTTCAGAAGATGATTCTTTTGTATTGTTGGATGCATTTTGCAATCCATTCAGACTCTGAGAAATCATATTGACTTGCTGAGTCAATATTTCAAGAACTCCCTTCTTTTGAAGCGTCAATTTCAAGAACTCCCTTCTTTTGAAGCGTCCCATTATTCACAGGATTCCTCTCAGAGGTGTACATGAACTGGTTATTTGCAACCATTTCAATGAGTTCTTGAGCTTCTGTAACTGTTTTCTTTAGGTGAATGGATTTACCTACAGAATGGTCCAATGACATCTTAGACAATTCAGACAGACCATCATAGAATATATCCAGGATGGTCCATTCTGAAAGCATGTCAGAAGGACACTTTTTGTTCAGTTGCTTGTATTTTTCCCAAGCATGTCAGAAGGACACTTTTTGTTCAGTTGCTTGTATCTTTCCCAAGCTTCATAGAGGGATTCACCATCTTTCTGTCTGAAGGTTTGAACATCCACTCTAAGCTTGTTCAGTTTTTGAGGAGGAAAGAACTTGGCTAAGAAAGCCGTGACCAGCTTATCCCAAGAGTTCAGGCTATCTTTAGGATGAGAGTCCAACCATGTTCTAGCTCTATTTCTTACAGCAAAAGGGAAAAGCATAAGCTTATAGACCTCGGGATCAACTCCATTGGTCTTAACAGTATCACAGATCTGCAAGAATTCAGTTAAGAACTCAAAAGGATCTTCTGATGGAAGTCCATGAAACTTGCAATTCTGTTGCATCAGAGAAACTAATTGAGGCTTAAGCTCAAAATTGTTTGCTCCAATGGCAGGAATTGAGATGTTTTTTCCATGGAAGTTGGAATTTGGTGCAGTAAAGTCACCAAGCATCTTCCTTGCATTGTTGTTGGGTTCAGCCATTACTTCTTTTTCAAGATTCTCTGTAAGGTTTTCTCTAGATTGTTGTGCTTTAGCTTCTCCTTCAGAGTCCTTTCAGGTTCAGGATCTGCTTTAACAAGAATGTCCTTATTGTTGCTCTTACTCATATAAAAAAGAAGAAAACAGAAAAGAAGAGGAATCCTCTATGTCACAGTATAGAGATTCTTTTACGTGAGTAGAAGAGAAGAAGAATAGAAAGAGGAGAAGAGAGAAGAAGAAAAATCCGAACACAGAGAGAAGAGAAGGTTCGAATTATGAGTAGAAGAGAAGTGTTAGTAGATAAATAAAATAAATAGAAAGAAATGAGAGGGAGAGAATTTCGAAAATTAATTTTAAGAAAAGAAATTATTTTTGTTTTTATTTTAATTATTAGTTAGAGTTCGAAAATTAAGAATGAGAATAAAATTAAAAGTTAAAACAATTAGTTAAGTAAAAAGATTTTTGAAAAAGAGGAAGGTGATTTTCGAAAATTAGAGAGAGAAAAGTAGTTAGGTGGTTTTGAAAAAGATAAGAAATAGTAAAACAAACAAAAAGTCAATTAGTTAATTGAAAAAGATTTGAAAATCAATTTTGAAAAGATATTTTGAAGTTAGTTTTGAAAAAGATATGATTTGAAAAAGATATGTTTGAAAAGATAAGATTGAAATTTATTTTGAAAAATATTTGAAAAAGAAAATTAGAAAGATTTGATTTTGAAAATTAAAGTTAATGACTTGACTAACAAGAAACTAAAAGATATGATTCAAGAATTTAAAGGTTGAACCTTTCTTAACAAAAAAGTAACAAACTTGAAATTTTTGAATCAATCACATTAATTGTTAGTAAAGTTTTTAAAAATTTGAAATGAAATTAAGAAAAAGATTTTGAAAAACAATTTTTTAAAATTTTCTAAAAACAAAGGGAAAAAATGAAAAAGATTTGATTTTGAAAAAAATTTGAAAAGATAAATTTTTGAAATTGAAATCTTGACTTGACTAACAAGAAACAACTAATTTTAAAAATTTTTGACTAAGTCAACCCAAAGATTTCGAAATTTATGAGTGAAATAAAGAAAAGATATTTTTTTGATTTTTTTTTAATTTAATGGGGAAAGAGAAAAACCACAAAATGACTCAACACATAAAAATTTTGGATTAAAACTAATGATGCATGCAAGTACACTATAAATGTCAAGATGAACACCAAGAACACTTTGAAGATCAAGATGAACATCAAGACTTATTTTTGAAAAATTTTTAAGAAAAAAAAACATGCAAGACACCAAACTTAGAAATTTTTAATGGTTAGACACTAACAAAACAAGAATGCATATGAAAACCAAGACACAAAACAAGAAAATTTAAAGATCAAAAAGGAGACTTATCAAGAACAACTTGAAGATCATGAAGAACACCATGTATGAATTTTTTGAAGTTTTTTTTTTAGAAAAATTAAAAATGCAATTGACACCGAACTCAACACTTGACTCTAGAGTCAAATAAAAAATACAAAATATTTTTTATTTTATGATTTTTTTTATTTTTTTGGATTTTTTGAAAATTATTTTTACAAAAACAAAAAAGAAGAAAAATTTTTGAAAGATTTTTGAAAACTTTTTGAAAAGAAAATAATGGTTAAAACAAGAAGAAAATTACCTAATCTGAGCAACAAGATGAACCGTCAGTTGTCCAAACTCGAACAATCTCCGGCAACGGCGCCGAAAACTTGGTGCACGAAATTGTGATCTCAATGGCGCCAACAACTTGGTACGCACAAGTTTAATCTCAACTCTTTTTCACAACTTCGCACAACTAACCAGCAAGTGCACTGGGTCGTCCAAGTAATAAACCTTACGTGAGTAAGGGTCGATCCCACGGAGATTGTCAGCTTAAAGCAAGCTATGGTCATCTTGTAAATCTCAGTCAGGCGGATTCAAATGGTTATAGAGTTTTAATAATTCAAAAGATAAATAAGCATAAAATAAAGATAGAGATACTTATGTAATTCATTGGTGGGAATTTCAGATAAGCGTATGGAGATGCGTTGTTCCTTCTGAATCTCTACTTTCGTATTGCCTTCATCCAATACTTCATACTCCTTTCTGTGGCAAGCTGTGTTGGGTGTCACCGTTGTCAATGGCTACTTCCCGTCCTCTTAGTGAAAATGGTCCTCTACGGTTTCTGTACAGCTAATCAACTGTCGGATTTCTCGTCTCAGATGAAAAATACCATGCACAAATATCGTATGGCTAATCAGCTATTGGTTCTCGATCGTGTAGGAATAGGATTTACTATCCTTTTGCGTCTGTCACTACGCCCTACAATCGCGAGTTTGAAGCTCATCACAGTCATCCCATCCTAGATCCTACTCGGAATACCACAGACAAGGTTTAGACTTTTCGGATCTCAGGAATGCTGCCAATTGATTCTAGCTTATACCACGAAGATTCTAATCTCGTATTCAGATGCCCCATTGTTAGAGGGGAGTCGATGTGAATCGTTGATTAGAAACCCAAGAGATATACATTCAAGCTTGTTTTCATGTAGAACAGAATTAGTTGTCAATCACGCGTTCGTAAGTGATAATGGTGATGAGTGTCACATAATCATCACATTCATCATGTTCTTGTGTGTGAATGAATATCTTAGAATAGGAATAAGCATGAATTGAATAGAAGAACAATAGTACTTTGCATTAATACTCGAGGAACAGCAGAGCTCCACACCTTAATCTGTGGTGTGTAGAAACTCCACCGTTGAAAATACATAAGTGATAATGGTCCAGGCATGGCCGTGAGGCTAGCCCCCAATGTCTAAGGACTAAAAATAATCCCAAGATATCCACAAAATCCAAGATTCCTAACACAATAGTAAAAAGTTCTATTTATACTAAACTAGTTACTTGGGTTACAAAAACAAGTAAATGATGCAGAAATACACATCCGGGCCCACTTGGTGTGTGCTTGGGCTGAGCATTGAAGCTTTCGTGTGTAGAGACTTTTCTTGGAGCTAAACGCCAGTTTGCAGCTTGTTTTGGGCGTTTAACTCTAGCTTGTAACCTGTATCTGACGTTTAACGCCATAATAGGGCAGGAAATTGGCGTTCAAACGCCAATTTGCGTCGTCAAAGCTCGAGCAAAGTATAGACTATTATATATTGCTGGAAAGCCCTGGATGTCTACTTTCCAACGCAATTGAGAGCGTACCAATTGGAGTTCTTTAGCTCCAAAAAATCCATTTCGAGTGTAGGGAGGTCAGAATCCAACAACATCAGGAGTCCTTTTTCAGCCTCTGAATCAGATTTTTGCTCAGGTCCCTCAATTTTAGCCAGAAAATACCTGAAATCACAGAAAAACACACAAACTCATAGTAAAATCCAGAAATGTGAATTTTGCTTAAAAACTAATAAAAATATACTAAAAAGTAGCTAGATTATCCGCTCATCGGTGAGTATTTAAGAGCATGCTATAGCCTGGAAACCAGCAAGAATATGAACCTAAGTTATCATGCATGAAACTCCATGAACCTGGGTTTGAATTCTCTAAATAAGGACTCATATCTCTCTGTACTTTCATTCATTTTTCTTATGTTCTATCACTTTCTTGAGGACAAGCAAGATTTATGATTGGTGTTGTGATGCCAAGGCATCTTGGCTAGTTTTACAAGCCATTTTTAGTACGTTTTAGGTTAGTTTCATGCATTTTCTTAGTTAATAAGCAAGTATTTGGTTGAGTATGCATTCATATCTAGATTCAATCAACCATTGTGAATTCTAAATATTTTCATGAGAATAATGCAAGGGTTGAATGATGTAATGAATGATGCATTATCTTATGATTAGAGCAAGGCTTTGGTGCAAATTGTTTGATTGATTTCAGGTAAGAATAAGTAGAAAAGAGCCACGTTAGTGGCCACGTGGGCACTAACGTAGAGCAAAACAAGATGACCACCGTTAGTGGCAACGTTGGTGCTACTAACGTGATCAAAAGCAAACTCAAGAGAGGAAACCCACGTTAGTGCCACTAACGTGGGCACTAACATGGAGCAAAGCAAGAAGGAGGATGTTAGTGGTGGCATTGACAGCACTAACGTGATCGAAAGGAGAAGCAAAGGAAGAAAGAGCCACGTTAATGGCCACGTTAGTGCCACTAACGTGAGCTATTAATGTGGAAGAGGGGAAGCTTGTGGCGCTAGTGGTGGTGTTGATACCACTAACATCTTCGACGGGTTAAAGCAAGGCAAGGAAAGCCACGTTAGTGGCCACATTAATGCCACTAGCGTGGGCATTAATGTGGAAGAAGGGCAAAGGCCTGGCGTTAGTGGTGGCATTAATTCCACTAACGCCAGCGATGGTAAAGCATGAGTGGAGTTAGTGGCCACGTTAGTGCCACTAATACCAGGAGTAACGTGAATTCATAGGATTTTAGGACATTAGTGACCACGTTGGTGTCACTAACATCTTCGACCCAGGAATTTACACATCTCGTTACTCACACTAACGGCCTAAACAATGTGACTACTGCCTAACTTAAACTCCTTCAGCAAGCTAAGCAAAGCCCAATGAGTTTGTTAATTGCTTCAACTATGGCTAAGGGCCCATGATGAGCAGATAATTTATACACTTTTTGGCATTGTTTTTACATAGTTTTTAATATGATTTAGTTAGTTTTAGTATATTTTTATTAGTTTTTAAGCAAAATTCACATTTCTGGACTTTACTATGAGTTTGTTTATTTTTCTATGATTTCAAGTATTTTCTGGCTGAAATTGAGGGACCTGAGCAAAAATCTGATTCAGAGGCTGAAAAAGAACTGCTGATGCTGTTGGATTCAGACCTCGCTGCACTCAAAATGGATTTTTTGGAGCTACAGAAGCCCAAATGGGACTCTCTCAATTGCGTTGGAAAGTAGACATCCAGGGCTTTCCAGCAATATATAACTGTCCATACGTTGCTCGAGTTTAGACGATGTTAACTGGCATTCAACGCTAGCTTTTTGCTCTATTCTAGCATTAAACGCCAGAAACAAGTTGCAAGCCAGAGTCAAACGCCAGAAACAAGTTACAAACTGGCGTTTAACTCCAAGATAATTCACATCGACTTTCTAATCAACGATTCACATCGACTCTCCTCTGACAATGGGGCATCTGAATCCGAGATTAGAATCTTCGTGGTATAGGCTATAATCCATTGGCAGCATTCCTGAGATCCTGAAAGTCTAAACCTTGTCTGTGGTATTTCGAGTAGGATCTGGGATGGGATGACTGTGACGAGCTTCAAACTCATGACTGTAGGGCATATTGACAGACACAAAAGGATAGTAAATCCTATTCCTACACGATCGAGAACCAATAGCTGATTAGCCATACGATATCTGTGCATGGTATTTTTCATTCGAGACGAGAAATCTGACAGTTGATTAGCCGTACAGAAATCGTAGAGGACCATTTTCACTGAGAGGACGGGAAGTAGCCGTTAACAACGGTGACACCCAACATACAGCTTGCCATTGAAAGGAGTATAAACGATTGGATTAAGGGAATACGAAAGCAGAGATTCAGAAGGAATAACGCATCTCCATACGCTTATCTGAAATTCCCACCAATGAATTACATAAGTATCTCTATCTTTATTTTATATTTTATTTATCTTTTGAATTATCAAAACTCTATAACCATTTGAATCCGCCTGACTGAGATTTACAAGATGACCATAGCTTGCTTCAAGCCGACAATCTCCGTGGGATCGACCCTTACTCACGTAAGGTTTATTACTTGGACGACCCAATGCACTTGCTAGTTAGTTGTGCGAAGTTGTGAAAAAGAGTTGAGATTACAATTGTGCATACCACGTTGTTGGCACCATTGAGATCACAATTTCGTGCACCAAGTTTTTGGGGCCGTTGCTGGGGATTGTTCGAGTTTGGACAACTGACGGTTCATCTTCTTGCTTAGATTAGGTAATTTTCTTCTTGTTTCAACCTTTATTTTATTTTCAAAAAAAAAAGTTTTCAAAAGTTTTTTTCAAAATTTTGTTCTCCTTGTTTTCGTTTTTCCAAAAAGATATTTTCGAAAAATCCGAAAAAATTGTAAAAAAATCATAAAATCAAAAATATTTTGTGTTTCTTGTTTGAGTCTAGAGTCAAGTTTTAAGTTTGGTGTCAATTGCATCTTTCTAACTTTCAAAAAATTTTCGAAAAAAATTCATGCATATGTCTTCATGATCTTCAAGTTATTCTTGGTAAGTCTTCTTGTTTGATCTTTACATTTTATTGTTTTATGTCTTTTGTTGTTTTTCATATGCATTTTTGAATTCATAGTGTCTAAACATGAAAAATCTCTTAGTTTGGTGCCTTGCATGTTTTCTTTTCTTGAAAATTTTTCAAAAATAAGTTCTTGATGTTCATCATGATCTTCAAAGTGTTCTTAGTGTTCATCTTGACATTCGTAGTGTTCTTACATGCATTATTTGTTTCGATCCAAAATTTTTATGTCTTGAGTCATTTTGTAGTTTTTCTCTTTCCATATTAAAAATTCAAAAGAATCAAAAAATATCTTTTCCTTTAATCATTCATAATTTTCGAAATCCTTGGGTTGACTTAGTCAAAAATTTTTAAAATTAGTTGTTTCTTGTTAGTCAAGTCAAGATTTTAATTTCAAAAATTTATCTTTTCAAAATCAAATCTTTTTCATTTCTTTTCCTTTGTTTTTCAAAAATCTTCAAAAATCTTTTTCAATACTTTTCAAAATCTTTTTCTTATCTTAATTTCACAATTTTCGAAATTTACACTAACAATTAATGTTTTGATTCAAAAATTTCAATTTTGTTACTTTTTTCTTAAGAAAGATTCAAACTTTAAATTTTAGAATCATATCTTTTAGTTTCTTGTTAGCCAAGTCATCAAAATCAAATCTTTTTAAAACTTTTTTTTCAAATCTTTTTCAAAATAAATTTCAATGATATCTTTTTAATCATATCTTTTCAATCATATCTTTTCAAACATATCTTTTTCAAATCATATCTTTTTAAAATCAATTTCAAAATCTTTCCTAACTTCTTATCTTTCCAAAATTGATTTTCAAATCTTTTTAAATTAACTAATTGACTTTTTGTTTGTTTTTCTATTTCTTATCTTTTTCAAAATCACCTAACTACTTTTCTCTCTCTAATTTTCAAAAATCATCTTCCCCTTTTTCAAAATTCTTTTAATTAACTAATTGTTTTAAATTTTAATTTTATTTTACGTCTTCTCTTAATTTTCAAATTTTAACTAAAAATTAAAATAAAAAACAAAAATATTTTTCTTTTTTTCTTAGTTAAAATTCGAATTTTCTTATCTCTCTCATCTCTTTCTATTTATTTATTCATTTACTAACACTTCTTATGACAAGTCATATTAGCCTAGTTTCATTAGCCTTTTTCTTTTATTTTCAATTGAATTATGCACTTTCTTGAGCCAAAAGCAAGCCGATTGGGTAGATTTTCATGTTTACTTTGATTTAATCAACCATGTATGAATTCATGCTATTTCATGAGGTTTTATGCTATAATTGTCACATATTATGAAAGAATGAATATCTCATGATTTTGAGCATAGCTTTGATGTGTTTGGTTGATTAATGATAGGTGAAGAAAGCTTGGAGAAAGGTTGATACAAGAAGGAAGGGCTAGGAGGAAGAGAGAACAAAAAGTTTGAGCAAAAGTTTGCCTCAAACTTTAGCTCAAACTTTTGGAATAAGTGAAAATGAACCAGGAAGCAAAAAGCTGGACCAAAAGTTAACCTCAAACTTTTGCACAAACTTTTGGGTGAAAAGTTTGCCCCAACGTTAGCCCCTAACTTTTGGGCTAACGTTGGCACATGAAAAGAACACCCTGGGCATCAAAAGTTTGCGCCAACGTTAGCCCCTAACTTTTTGGCTAACATTGGCGCATGAAAAGAACACCCTGGGCACCAAAAGTTTGCGCCAACGTTAGCCCCTAACTTTTGGGCTAACGTTGGCACATGAAGAATGCACCCTGGGAGCAAAAGTTTGCGCCAACGTTAGCCTCTAACTTTTGGGCTAACGTTGGCGCCATAAGTACACATAAGGAGGCCAACGTTGGAGCAAAAGTTAGACCCCTAACTTTTGCCCCAACGTGGATAGCAGCAAAGCATGGAGGCTGATAGTAAAAGTTAGAGTAAAAGTTAGCCTCAAACTTTTACTCAAACTTTTACTCAAACTTTTGCAAAACTCCAACCCGGTTCACTTGATTCACTTCGGTTCCTTTCCAAACTCCAAGAGCAATCAACCAAGGCCTCTCTCAACCCAATTCCACCAAGAGCAAAGGCCCAACTCAAGGCTTGAAGATCATTTGAAGAAAGTGTATAAATAGGATAGAATTCAAGTTATTCAGGAACTTTTCCTTTTTATTTTTCATAGAACTTTTTCTTTGATGTTTTCAGAATAGTTTTCGGGCATTGAGTGAATTTTAATTTCTAAGTCTCAGGGAAAGAGAATTGAATTCCCTTTGGTGGACGAAATTGTGATTCAACATCCTTAAGTTTGTATGGAATCTATCTTTTGAGCTTTAGTATGAATATACCCTTAGGACACTGTTTATTTTGAGATGAAGGCTTCTAAGGGGCAGCACCTGTGTGAGGTTTTCTTTATTGGAATTCACAACTCCGTTCAACTAACCAGCAAGTGTACTGGGTCGTCCAAGTAATACCTTACGTGAGTAAGGGTCGAATCCACAGAGATTGTTGGTATGAAGCAAGCTATGGTCACCTTGCAAATCTCAGTTAGGCAGATTAAAGGGTAATAGTGATAATTGGATTGTTAATAAAAAGGAATAATAAAAGGATAGAGATACTTATGCAGATTCATTGGTGGGAATTTCAGATAAGCGGAATGGAGATGCTGTAGAGCTCTCGGACGCCTGCTATCCCATTGCTTCTACTCAATCCTTCTTACTCCTCTCCATGGCAAGCTTTGTATAGGGGTTCACTATCAGCTGTGGCTACTTTCATTCCTCTCGGGGAAATAACCTGTGCGGCTGTCACTCGCACAGCTAACCAGTCTGGAGGCATCACCCATGGTTGATAGCTACATCCCATCCTCGCAGTGAAAGCTAATGCACGCACTCTGTCACAGTACGGCCAATCACCGGTTGGTTCCCGCTCCTACTGGAATAGAATCCCTCTTTTGCGTTTGTCACTAACGCCCAGCAGGTTAAAGTTTGAAGCACGTCACAGTCATTCATGAACGGAATCCTACTCGGAATACCACAGACAAGGTGAGACTTTCCGGATTCCCAGGATCCTACTCGGAACACCACAGACAAGGTTGGACTTTCCGGATCCAGATGAATGCCACCATCTATCTAGCTTATACCACGAAGATTCTGTTGGGGAATCTCAGAGATACACATTCAAGCCTTGTTGCATGTAGAACGGAAGTGGTTGTCAATCACGCGCGTTCATGAGTGAGAATGATGATGAGGGTTATCTAACTCATCACATTCATCATGTTCTTGAGTACGAATGAATATCTTGGAATAAGAATAGAAGAGATTTGAATAAAAGAAGATAGAATTTCATTAATACTTGAGGTACAGCAGAGCTCCACACCCTTAATCTATGGTGTGCAGAAACTCCACCGTTGAAAATACATAAGCATAAGGTTCAGGCATGGCCGAATGGCCAGCCCCCTAAAACGTGATCAATGATCTCCTAAGATGAAGAATAAAACAAAACTGAGACCAAGATGTCTACTACATTAGTAAATCATCCTATTTATAATAAACTAGCTCCTAGGGTTTACATGAGTAAGTAATTGATGCATAAATCCACTTCCGGGCCCACTTGGTGTGCTTGGGCTGAGCTTGATTTATCCACGAGCAGAGGCTCCTCTTGGAGTTGAATTTCGAGTTATGATGTGCTTTGGGCGTTCAACTCCGGATTATGACGTTTTTCTGGCGTTTAACTCCAGAAAGGAGCGTGTACTTGGCGTTCAACGCCAGTTTGCGTCGTCATTCTTCGAATAAAGTATGGACTATTATATATTGCTGGAAAGCCCTGGATGTCTACTTTCCAACGCCGTTGAGAGCGCGCCAATTGGAGTTCTGTAGCTCCAGAAAATCCATTTCGAGTGCAGGGAGGTCAGAATCCAACAGCATCAGCAGTCCTTTTGTCAGCCTTTTTCAGAGTTTTGCTCAAATCCCTCAATTTCAGTCAGAATTTACCTGAAATCACAGAAAAACACACAAACTCATAGTAAAGTCCAGAAAAGTGAATTTTAACTAAAAACTAATAAAAATATACTAAGAACTCAACTAAAACTACTAAAAACATACTAAAAACAATGCCAAAAAGCGTACAAATTATCCGCTCATCAGTTGACCATTGTTGTTGGCCATTCTCACTGGTGGATTTGTTGGATTTGTTGAGTGTTCCTCCAATTCATGATATTCTTCATCTGATTCTTCCTCTCCAGCAACATTTTTTTCTCTTGCTTCTCTTCTTAGCCTTTGGAGGATTCTTTCGTCAGTTTCATGAAAGGTAGGGATCTCTCTTCTTGTATCTGACATACAAGCAAAACACAAGAATCACATAATATTAGAAAAGCAATAACACTTTAATCCATGGCTGAAGTGAAATATTAGTTAGCTTAGGCAAAAATTCAAACAGTTAGCGTGTTAGTCAAAAGTTAAAGAAACAGAAAAGAAAAAATGCTTGATCTAGATCGCCACTTCACTTAATCATTGTCAATCTATTTCAATCCCCGGCAACGGCGCCAAAAACTTGATGGGATATTTTCGCGGAGAAACGAATTTCTCCAAAACACCCGAACTTAACCGGCAAGTGCACCGGGTCGCATCAAGTAATAATAACTCACGGGAGTGAGGTCGATCCCACAGGGATTGAAGGATTGAGCAATTTTAGTTTAGTGGTTGATTTAGTCAAGCGAATCAAGATTTGGTTGAGAGATTTGTGATTTGCAGAATTTAAATTGCATAGAAAGTAAAGGGAATGGGTAATTGGCATGAAATTAAAGAGAACAGGAATTAAAGTGCTGAATCTTAAAGAACAAGAAATTAAATGGCAGAAACTTAGAACGCAAGAAATGTAAATTGCAAAATCTTAAAGTGCAAGAAATGTAAATGGCTTGAATTGTAAAGGGTATTGGGAGTTGGATTTGCAGAAATTAAACAAGGAAAAGTAAAATTGCAACAAGTAGGAGAGTAAAAGAGGATTTGGATTGAATCGGATCTAAAGCAGAAATGTAAAATGAGCTTGAAAAGCATTAAACAGAGAATGTAAATTGAAATCCAGATCTCAGGACTCAAGAGACTAGATAACCAAGTCTAGATCTCAATGCCTTCCTAGATCCAACAAGAACAATTGCAAAGGAATTGTAAATTGTAAATTGTAGAGAAAGTAGAAGACAGAAGCAATTAATCAAAACGGAAATTCAAGTATGCAGTAAAATGAAACAGAGAGATCTCTGGATGAGATTGAAACAGATTTCCTTCAATTCTCCAACCCAAGATCCAAGACAATTGTAATTGAAATTGAAAGCAAAAAAACTAAGAGGAAGGGTGATGAGCGGATAATTTATACGCTTTTTGGCATTGTTTTTATATAGTTTTTAGTAAGTTTGAGCTACTTTTAGGGATGTTTTCATTAGTTTTTATGTTAAATTCACATTTCTGGACTTTACTATGAGTTTGTGTGTTTTTCTGTGATTTCAGGTATTTTCTGGCTGAAATTGAGGGACCTGAGCAAAAATCTGATTCAGAGACTGAAAAGGACTGCAGATGCTGTTGGATTCTGACCTCCCTGCACTCGAAGTGGATTTTCTGGAGCTACAGAAGCCCAATTGGCGCGCTCTCAACGGCGTTGGAAAGTAGACATCCTGGGCTTTCCAGCAATATATGATAGTTCATACTTTGCCCAAGATTTGATGGCCCAAACTGGCGTTCAAAGTCACCTTCAGATTTCCCAGCGTTAAACGCCGGAATTGGCACCTAAATGGGAGTTAAACGCCCAAACTGGCATAAAAGCTGGCATTTAACTCCAAGAAGAGTCTCTACACGAAAATGCTTCATTGCTCAGCCCAAGCACACACCAAGTGGGCCCGGAAGTGGATTTTTATGTCATTTACTCATCTCTGTAAACCTTAGGCTACTAGTTCTCTATAAGTAGGACCTTTTACTATTGTATTTAGATATCTTGGTAGCTATCTTTGTTCTTATGCTATCTTAGATCATTGGGAGGCTGGCCTCACGGCCATGCCTAGACCTTGTTCTTATGTATTTTCAACGGTGGAGTTTCTACACACCATAGATTAAGGTGTGGAGCTCTGCTGTACCTCGAGTATTAATGCAATTACTATTGTTCTTCTATTCAATTCCGCTTGTTCTTTGTCCAAGATATCACTTGTTCTTCAACTTGATGAATGTGATGATCTGTGACACTCATCGTCATTCTCACCTATGAACGTGTGACTGACAACCACCTCCGTTCTACCTTAGATTGGGTGAATATCTCTTGGATTCCTGATACACGATGCATGGTTGATCGCCTGACAACCGAGTGCTCGGCTGACAAACGAGCCAGCCATTCCGTGAGATCAGAGTCTTCGTGGTATAGGCAAGAACTGATGGCGGCATTCAAGAGAATCCGAAAGGTCTAACCTTGTCTGTGGTATTCTGAGTAGGATTCAATGATTGAATGACTGTGACGTGCTTCAAACTCCTAGCAGGCGGGGCGTTAGTGACAGACGCAAAAGAATCAATGGATTCTATTCCGGCCTGACCGAGAACTGACAGATGGATAGCCGTGCCGTGACAGGGTGCGTTGAACATTTCCACTGAGAGGATGGGAGGTAGCCACTGACAACGGTGAAACCTTTGCATAAGCTTGCCATGGAAAGGAGTAAGAAGGATTGGATGAAGACAGTAGGAAAGCAGAGAGACGGAAGGGAAGGCATCTTCATACGCTTATCTGAAGCTCTCACCAATGATATACATAAGTATCTCTATCTTTATCTTTATGTTTCATTCATCATCTATACCCATTTGAGTCTGCCTGACTAAGATTTACAAGGTGACCATAGCTTGCTTCATACCAACAATCTCCGTGGGATCGACCCTTACTCGCGTAAGGTTTATTACTTGGACGACCCAGTGCACTTGCTGGTTAGTTGTGCGAAGTTGTGTTTATGCCATGGTATTGAGCACCAAGTCTTTGGAGCCATTACTAGGGATTATTTGAGTTGTAGTGATCACAATTTCGTGCACCAAGTTTTTGGCGCCGTTGCCGGGGATTGTTTTGTGTATGGACAACTGACGGTTCATCTTGTTGCTTAGATTAGGTATTTTTCTTCAGAGTTCTTAAGAATGAATTCTAGTGTTTCATGATGATCTGCTGAAATCTGGCTGGCTGAGAAGCCATGTCTAATCTTATTGGACCGAGGTTTCAACTGATCATCACAAGAGCTTATTGATCTCTATCAATCTTGCTATTGGAGCAATGATCTGCTAAGGCTTGGCTGGCCATTGGCCATGTCTAGTGTTTTGGATCGAAGCTTTCTTTAAAAGCTTGGCTGGCTGTGAAGCCATGTCTAATTCCTGGACCGGAGTCTTAGACTAGCATTGCAATGATTCCTGGAATCCAAATTAAGAATTCTGAAACCTTCATTTTCTATTTCCATATAATTTTCGAAAAAGCACAAAAAAATTTTCAAAATCATAAAAAACCAAAAATATTTTATGTTTCTTGTTTGAGTCTAGTGTCTAATTTTAAGTTTGGTGTCTTGCATGCATTGTGTTCCGAGGGTTACCTGAAACGCGCAGCTCGGTCGTCTTAGGGAGGCCCGAGATGGGGGGATTGATGACCCGAGCTTGGTATGCCGAGTGGTTGGTGGTGGTACCTGCAATGACACTCCGATGCTTAAGTTAGCATGGGTCCAAGCAGATATTGAGTAGAATTAGAGTGTGTGTTATACCTGGGTGCTCCAGTGTATTTATAGTAGTTGGCCGTGATCTTCCCTGGATAAGATATTCTTATCTTATCTTATCCTTCTGGGAGTTTTATCTTTATCTTTGTGGAACCGCCTTTCCTAGGCCTTTTCGGCCTTTAGGTCTTGGGCTTCGTTCCTTTTGGGCTTCTTTAGCTTTATTGTCCGAGGTCCGACCTCAGGCATGGGCCTGGGGATGAGGTCGGACCTTCTATGAACTTTGCCGAGTTTGGGGAGCTCGGTCAGGGTATGAACAGTGCCCCTGCCCGAGTTCGTCCTTGAGGTCGAGCTCGGGCATAGTAGTTCTTTTCAAAATTCAAAAATGGCCGTTTCTGCATTTATTGCATTTTACCGTTTCTCCTCGATTTCCGTTCGGGCTTTGTGAAGGCATTATTTATTTGCCCCTTTCCTCCTTTTCTTCGTTTATTCTGTTCCTTTCTGTTTTTTCTAAGTTTTCGCCATCTTCTTCTTCGAGCACCGTTCCTTCTTTCACTTTGTTCTTCTTCCTCAAATATTTCTGTGCGTTTTTCCGGGGTTTCCTCTGCGCCGCCGTTTCGTTCCCCTTGCTGTCGGAGCTCGCCGTTTTCTTTCTTTCTAGGTTTGTTCGTCTCTTTTCTTTTGTACTCATATGCTTCTGTTCTTTTGTGTGGCTCTTTGTCTGTTTCTTTTTCTCTATGCCTGGGTTGCCCCGAAAAGAGGCGCCGCCATTGCTCTGTTTGCTTGTATATGGGGGGGGCTCTTTTCTCTGGTATTTTGTTGCTGCATTTTCTTCTATAAAGATCTTTGTTTCTTGTTTTTGCTGAATGGGTTTTCGCTGTCTGCTTTTATGTGATTGTTGCTTGCTGTTGTATTCTTCTTTGTAGGCAAGAATTTTATGTCTCGAAAGGTTTTTCAAGCAATGTCGACCAAGATTCCAAGTGGTCTTGGCTGGGTAGATCCTGGTCCTCTAAGAGTCCCTTCTGTTGTAGATTCTGAGTATTTAGCTAGGTTCCGTAGGGAGTGTAGCATTTGTGAGAATAGAGAGTCTGAGCGGGATTATGAGCTAGTAGCCCCGGAGTCCGAGGAGAGAGTGTGCTTCCCGCCTTTAGAAAGTTCCGAGAAGCTTTTCTTTTATGCTACGATTGTTTTTTCTCTAAGCTGGGTGTCCGACTTCCCTTTACTGACCTGGAATCCGAGGTGCTGTGGTCTTGTAATCTTGCCCCTATGCAACTCCATCCCAATTCTTGGGCGTTTTTAAAGCTGTTCCAACTTTTGTGTCAGTTTTTGGGCGTCTCCCCCTCTGTTTCTCTTTTTTCCTATCTGTTTGTGTTGACGAAACCGGGGTCGGGTGGAGGGAAGGTGTCTTGGGTCTCTTTTAGGGCTAACCAGGGAAAGAAGTTTTGTACTTTGTACGATGAGTCCTTTCATGATTTTAAGAACTATTATTTCAAGGTCCGGGCTGCTGGGGACGTCCGACCTTTCTTTCTAGATGAGAGTGGGGAGCCTTCTTTTCCTCTTTGCTGGCAAGAGAATGTAGTGTCGGTTAAGTATACCTTTGAGAGTCTAGATGAGGTGGAGCAGGCTTTTGTGGGTGTGTTGAGCAGTTTATGGGGTCGGGCACCTCACTTGGACACGAAGAAAATGTTGGGAGATCCAAGCCTTCTCCGTTCCGAGTTAGGTAGTTCCCGACCTCTCCGAGCTCATCCTTTTAGTATTTTGCCTGTTTTGGTGGAATTCCTGTTTGTGATAATCCCTTTCTTTTTGTTCTGCAGAGATGTCTTCTCAGGCGGATTCCATGACGTTTCTTCGTCGGTCGAAGAAGTCTGCGGCTGCTCGGAATATCGAGGCTGAGGCTTCTGCCCGATCTTCTCCAGAAGGCTACTGTGGGTGTTCAGACTCGGTCGAAGACCATTCCGACTCCTCAGTTCCGAGCTATAACTCAAGATCCTCCGACCTCTGGGCCCGGTCACCTTTCCCCGCCTTCGACCTCGGGTCCTCCCCCCAAGAAACAGAAGACCTCTCAGGAGCTTGCGGGTTTTAATGACAAGGATTTTGATGCCCTTGGTTGGATTGAACAGCATATTCTTCCTCAGACTTTTATTTCTACTGATGATGTGTCTATGGAGCATCATTTTCAGTATATGGCGCGGAGCTGTGTCCGGATGGCCAGTCTTCATGCCGCTATTGCCCAGGAGTTCAAGAAATCCCCCATTGGTGCGACCAGCTCCCGACTTGAGAAGGCTCAGTCTGATCTTGATAAGATTAGTCAACTGAAGGCTGCCAGGATTACTGAGCTGGAGATCTCTTTGGAGGAAGAGAAAACTAGGGCTACCGCGGCTGTGGCGGCGGCGAAGACATCTGAGGAGATGGCGAAGGTGGCGACGGAGAACTATACCAAGCTGTATGCCGAGCTTGTGGAGACGAAGGAGAAGTTGCAATCGGCTCGGGATGATTTTTACGAGCTGGAAGATAATGTGGCCAAGGGTATGGATGCTATGTTTGTGGATTTGAGGGATCAGATCCGGGTTCTTGCTCCCGACCTGGATCTGAGCTTATTCAGTACGGATAACATTGTTGTGGAGGGAAAGATTGTTCCTGCCCCTGCCGAGGATGAGGTTCCGGTGTCCGACCCCAAGGCTCCGGCGTCCGACCTCAAGGTTCCGGTTGCGGATCCGACTTTAACTTTGGCCGGGGATGGTTCTGGCGTGGAGGTTTTAAACCGGGATGACGGTGTCGTTGATGCAGTCCCAGTTTCCATTTTTCCTCCGCAGCCTTCTGTTGATGTGGAGACCGGAAAGGTCCTTGATCCTCTGTGATCTTTGTTTTTGGCCTTTTACCCGGCCTGTGGGTTCTTTTTGCTTTTTGGATGTTTTTCGTGAACGCTTTGGACACCTTTCTGCTATTTAGCTACTTGTAGTAACTTTTTTAGCTTATTATGCGGTGTTTTTGCGCTTTTGACTTTTTGTTCCGCTTTTTATGCTTTGTAGTTGTTTTTTGGATAGCAACTTTTTAGCTAGCGTTTTGCAACCTTTGTTTTAGCCTTGTTCGCGTTTTTGGCTTTTGTTTCCGCTTTTATGCTTTTAGTTGCTTTTTGGATAACAACTTTTTAGCTAGCGTTTTGAAACCTTTGTTTTAGCCTTGTTCGCGTTTTGGCTTTTGTTTCCGCTTTTATGCTTTTTAGTTGCTTTTTGGATAACAACTTTTTAGCTTAGCGTTTTGAAACTTTTGTTTTGAGGCTTCTTCCTTGGATCCGGGCTTTTCTTCGGACCTCGGGCCTTTGAGTACCTCCTTTTGTTAGGTCCGACCTTTTCGTTGGTCGGCCCTTTAAGTTATTTTTGTAATCTCTTTTTATTTGGCTTTTTTTTTTTGAGCCTTTTCAGAGTTACTTTATAACTTCTCACATTAATTTGAACCTCGTCGCTTTTATCTTTGCCGACCTTGTATGGTCTCTTGACAAATGATTTTTTGCGTTTTGTCGAGCATAAATTAATGCGCCTTGGTGGGGTACTTTCTAGGATTTGTTTCGTCATGAGGAAGGAGAAAAGAAAATAGAAAAATTCGATTAGTATTAAAAAGAAAGAATATTTACAAAGTGTTTACCCTTGACTAGGTCGGGTGTTTTATTTTAACCGGGTGTCTCATTAAAAAAACCCTTGTAGGGAAAAAGAGTACACCTCGGGTTAAATTTTTCTAGCTGTAGTACCGTCTTAGATTACAGGCGTGCCAGGCCCTGGGCAGCTCGTTGCCTTCTAGGTCGGATACTTTGTAATAGCCTGTTCCTAAGACTTCTGTTACCTTGTAGGGCCCTTTCCAATTTGCGGCTAGCTTTCCTTCTCCCGACTTTTGTGTTCCGATGTCATTTCGGATTAGAATTAGGTCGTGGATGGAGAAGCTTCGCTTTATAACTTTCTGATTGTATCTGAGGGCCGTTCGCCATTTTAAGGCTTCTTCTCGAATCCGGGCTCTTTCTCGGACCTCGGGGAGGAGGTCGAGTTCTTCCCTTTGTGCCTGCGGGTTATCTTTTTCATTGTAAAAGATGATTCTGGGTGACCCTTCATCTATTTCGATGGGAATCATTGCCTCCATCCCATAAGCTAGTCGGAACGGTGATTCTCCCGTTGTAGAGTGTGGGGTTGTCCGATATGCCCATAGTACCTGGGGGAGCTCCTCGGCCCACGCCCCTTTGGTCTCTTGGAGTCTTCGTTTTAACCCGGCCAAGATGACTTTATTTGCAGCCTCTGCTTGCCCATTGGCTTGTGGGTGCTCCACTGATGTGAATTGCTGTTTGATTTTTAGTTCGGCCACCAATTTCTGAAAACTTGTGTCCGTGAATTGTGTTCCATTGTCTGTTGTGATGGAGTAGGGGACTCCGAACCTTGTGACAATGTTTTTGTATAGGAATTTGCGGCTTTTCTGAGCCGTAATGGTGGCTAAGGGTTCAGCTTCGATCCACTTTGTGAAGTAGTCGACCCCTATTATGAGGTATTTGACTTGCCCCGGTCCTTGTGGGAACGGGCCGAGTAAATCGAGTCCCCATTTTGCGAAGGGCCATGGCGCAGTGATGCTGATAAGGTCTTCGGGTGGTGCCTTGTGAAAATTGGCGTGTTTTTGGCAGGGGGCATATTTTCACAAACTCTGTTGCGTCTCTTTGCAAGGTCGGCCAGTAGAACCCGGCCCTGACTACTTTTTTGGATAGTGCCCGAGCTCCGAGATGGTTCCCGCACATGCCTTCGTGGACTTCTTCGAGGACGCCTTTTGTTTCTGAGGTCGGAACGCACCTAAGGAGGGGATTTGAGAATCCTCTTCTGTATAATATGTCGTGAATTAGTGTATAATTCTGGGCGTCCATTGTAAGCCTTTTAGCTTCTTTTCTTTCGGCGGGGAGAGTTCCTGACCTCAGGTAGTTGAGTATGGGGGTCATCCATCCTTGCTGTTGGTTGGATATATTTAGTATTTCTTCCTCTCTTGGCACGGAGGGAGATTGTAAGGTTTCCTGGAGAAGACTTCTGTTGTTGCCTCCGGGCTTGGTGCTAGCAAGCTTTGAGAGGGCGTCTGCCCGGGCATTTTGTTCCCGAGGTATGTGCTGGATTTGTATTTCTGGGAAGTAGCGTAATTGTGCCTGTGTTTGGTCCAGGTATTTTTTCATAGTTGGGTCTTTGGCCTGGTAACTTCCATTTACTTGTGATGTGATGACCTGGGAGTCGCTGAAGATCGCGATTCTCTGGGCTCCGACCTCTTTGGCTAGCTTTAGACCAGCTAGTAGGGCCTCGTATTCAGCTTGGTTGTTTGAAGCCTGGAACTCGAATTTTAGGGATAGTTCTATCCGCGTTCCTTGGTCGCTTTCGAGTATGACCCCGGCTCCGCTTCCCGTTTTGTTGAGGACCCGTCGACATATAGGTTCCATGAGAGTGGGGTTCCAGGGGTCTCAGTGTATTCTGCGATGAAGTCGGCTAGATATTGAGATTTTATGGCAGTCCGGGTTTCATAGTGGAGGTCGAACTCGGACAGTTCCACCGCCCATTGTAGTATTCGTCCTGCCAGGTCTGTTTTTTGCAGGATGTGTCTCATGGGTTGGTCTGTCCGGACTTTGATGGTGTGGGCTTGAAAGTAGGGACGGAGCCTCCGGGCTGTGAGCACTAGGGCGTAGGCGAATCTTTCTATCTTTTGATAGTTTAATTCGGCCCCTTGTAGTGCCTTGCTTACGAAGTATATGGGGTGTTGTCCTTGATCATTTTCTCGTATTAGCGCTGAAGCGACTGCCCGATGTCCGACCGAGAGGTATAGTACGAGCTCTTCCCCTTTTAAAGGTCGGGTTAGGATTGGTGGCCGCCCGAGGAATTCCTTGAATTCTTGAAAGGCTTTTTCGCACTCCGGGGTCCACGAGAAGGGTTTCCCTTTCTTTAGGAGTGAGTAGAGAGGTAGTGATTTTATCGCTGATCCTGCCAAGAATCTTGATAGGGCGGCCAGTCTTCCATTCAGTTGTTGTACTTCTTTGACACATGTCGGGCTCTTCATATTGAGTATTGCTTGGCATTTGTCCGGGTTTGCTTCGATGCCCCTTTGAGTCAGCATGAAGCCTAAGAACTTTCCGGCTTCTGCGGCGAAGGTGCACTTCGTCGGGTTAAGTCTCATGTTGTGTTTTCTGAGGGTGCCGAAGACACTGGCGAGGTCGGTCAGCAAGTTTCTGTCTTCCTGTGTCTTTACCAGCATGTCGTCGACGTACACCTCCAGTTGTAGTCCGATGTGCTCTGAGAACACTTTGTTCATTAGCCTCTGGTAGGTTGCCCCTGCGTTCTTCAGCCCGAAGGGCATTACTACGTAGCAGTAGTTTGCCCTTGGGGTTATGAACGAGGTCTTTTCTTGGTCAGGTCCGTACATCGGGATTTGGTTGTATCCTGAGTATGCGTCCATGAAGGAGAGATATCTATAGCCTGAGGCTGCATCTACTAAGGCGTCGATGTTTGGTAGTGGATATGGATCTTTGGGCAGGCTTTGTTGAGATCCGTGTAGTCGACACACATTCTCCATTTTCCATTGGGCTTTTTTACCAGGACCACGTTTGCGAGCCATAGGGGGTATTTTACTTCCCTAATGAACCCTGCATCTAGTAGTGCTTGTACTTGTTCCTCTATTGCTTGCATGCGTTCGGGCCCGAGCTTTCTGCGTCTTTGTTGGACAGGTCGGGATCCCGGGTACACTGATAGCTTATGGCACATCAGGTCGGGGCTTATGCCTGGCATGTCGGAGGCTCTCCAGGCGAAGAGGTCGGAATTCTCCCTTAAGAGGGTTATGAGTTCCTTTTTAAGCCCGCTTCGAGGTTTGCCCCTATGGTCGTTTTTTCAGGTGTGCTCCCAATCTGGACTTTTTCGGTTTCTCCCTCTGGTTGTTCGAAGATGGACTCGTCCGAGTTCTATCGTGTTGATCTCTTTCCCTTTTAGGCTTAGGCTTTCGTTGTAGCATCGTCGTGCTAGTTTTGGTCGCCCTTTAGGGTAGCGATTCCTTTTGTGGTGGGGAACTTCATACAGAGGTGTGGGGTTGAGACTATAGCTGCCAGTCTGTTTAAGGTTGGTCGCCCAATGAGGGCATTGTATGCTGAAGTGACGTCGACTATAATGTAGTCGATGCTTAATGTTTTAGATTGCTCGCCTTTTCCAAAGGTAGTGTGTAGCGAGACGTATCCTAAGGGATGGATTGGGGTGTCCCCTAGCCCAAATAGGTCGGTGGGATAGGCTTTTAGCTCTTTTTCTTCAAGTCCGAGTTTGTCGAAAGCCGCTTTGAACAGGATATCTGCTGAGCTTCCCTGGTCAATCAGGGTTCGATGTAAGTTGGCGTTTGCTAGAATAATGGTGATTACCATTGGATCGTCGTGCCCGGGTATTATCCCTTGAGCATCTTCTCGGGTAAATGAGATAATAGGTAGCTCGGGCAGGGGACTGTCTTCTCGGATGTGGTAGACTTCTTTGAGGTGCCTTTTTCGCGAGGATCTGGATGTTCCTCCGCCTGCGAAACCTCCGTTTATCATGTGTACGTGTCTTTCAGGGGTTCGTGGGGTTCGTTCTGCCCGATCTTCGTTATCTCCCCTCCTTCTCTTCTTGGTCTCTTCTCCTTTCTCTGCTATGTATCTGTCGAGTTTTCCTTCTCTGGCTAGTTTTTCTATAACATTTTTTAGGTCGTGGCAGTCGTTAGTAGAATGGCCATAAAGTTTGTGGTATTCACAGTACTCGGACCGATCTCTCCCTGCTCTCTTGTGTTTTAGAGGTCGGGGTGGTGGGATCTTTTCGGTGTGGCATACTTCTCTGTAGACGTCTACTAGGGAGACTCGGAGGGGGGTGTAGCTGTGGTACTTCCGCGGCTTGTCCGAGTTGGGTTCTTCTTTCTTCTTCTGTTCCCGATCTCGATCTCGGAGCTGGGAGGTTTCCTCCATGTTGATGTATTTTTCTGCCCGCTCCTGCACCTCGTATAGAGAGGTCGGGTATCGTTTGGATAGGGATTGGCTAAACGGTCCCTCTTTTAGGCCGTTTGTCAGTCCCATGATGGCTGCTTCAGTGGGCAAGTGTTGTATGTCCAGGCAGGCTTTGTTGAATCGCTCCATGTATTCTCGGAGAGTTTCTTGGTTACCTTGCTTGATCTCGAGTAGACTGGGGGCGTGTTTTGTCTTGTCCTTTTGAATAGAGAACCTTGTTAGGAATTTTTTGGTTAGGTCCTCGAAGCTGGAGATTGATCCTGGTGGCAGGTTGTCGAACCACTTCATGGCCGACTTGGTGAGGGTGGTGGGGAAGGCTTTGCACCGAATCGCGTCGGAGGCGTCGACTAGGTACATTCTGCTTCTGAAGTTGCTGAGGTGGTGACTTGGATCGGTGGTGCCGTCGTAGAGGTCCATATCGGGCGGTTTGAAGTTTCGCGGTACCTTCTCCTTCATGATCTCTCGTGTGAAGGGATCATGATTGCCTTCGGGGGTGGTGCCGCGTTCCGTCCGGTCCTTCAGGTTGGCCTCTATTTTTCGTAGTTTTTCTTCTAATTCTCTGCGCTTGCGAGCTTCCCTCCTCAGATCTTGTTCAGTTTCTTTCTGCTTTTTTACGCCCTCTTCGAGTTGTTTCAGCCGGTTTTGCTGTGTCCGAACTGCTTCTAGAATTTCCGAGCTTTCGGGATTTTGGGGATCTTGGTTTGGGAGTGATGTCTTTGGGCGATTCTGTTTGTTTCCTCCTGGAGTGCGTGGTGATAGAGGGCTGTCCGGTCGTTCTCCGGTGTCAACTTCCTCCTCTTGTTCTGATGTAGCGTGGTTATTGTTGGGAGGGTCGTCCGCCATGGTAAAGGGATGACTTCCAGGTCCCCGGCAACGGCGCCAATGTTCCGAGGGTTACCTGAAACGCGCAGCTCGGTCGTCTTAGGGAGGCCCGAGATGGGGGGATTGATGACCCGAGCTTGGTATGCCGAGTGGTTGGTGGTGGTACCTGCAATGACACTCCGATGCTTAAGTTAGCATGGGTCCAAGCAGATATTGAGTAGAATTAGAGTGTGTGTTATACCTGGGTGCTCCAGTGTATTTATAGTAGTTGGCCGTGATCTTCCCTGGATAAGATATTCTTATCTTATCTTATCCTTCTGGGAGTTTTATCTTTATCTTTGTGGAACCGCCTTTCCTAGGCCTTTTCGGCCTTTAGGTCTTGGGCTTCGTTCCTTTTGGGCTTCTTTAGCTTTATTGTCCGAGGTCCGACCTCAGGCATGGGCCTGGGGATGAGGTCGGACCTTCTATGAACTTTGCCGAGTTTGGGGAGCTCGGTCAGGGTATGAACACATTGTTTATTTGATCTTGGTTCTATTTTCAAGTCAATAGTACAGGGAACTGAAGATTCAGAACATACAGCAGAGGAATTACACAGAAAAAAGCTGGGCGTTCAAAACGCCCAGTGAAAAAGGACAGACTGGCGTTTAAACGCCAGCCAGGGTACCTGGTTGGGCGTTTAACGCCCAAAAAGGTAGTGCAATGGGCGTTAAACGCCAGAATGTGCACCATTCTGGGCGTTTAACGCCAGGATGGCACAAGGAGGAGGATTTTGTTTTCAAAATCAATTTTTTTCAAGTTTTCAAAGTTTTTCAAAATCAAATCTTTTTCAAATCATATCTTTTCAATCAAATGTTTTCAAAATCAATTTCTTTCCTTTTTCAAAGATACTTGCTAACAATTAGTGATTTGATTGAACATTTCAAGTATGTTGCCTTTTCTGTTGAGAAAGGTTTAATGTTTGAATCATATCTTTTCTTGTTAGGCAAGTCATTAATTTTTAAAATCAAATCTTTTTAAAATTGTTTTCAAATCATATCTTCTCAATCATATATTTTCTAAAACCAATCATATCTTCTTAACCTCATCTTTTTTTTCAAAACAGTTTTTAATCAAATCTTTTTGACTTCTAATATCAAATCTTTTTCAAAAAAATTACTTGATCTCTTTCTCACTCTTGATTTTCGAAAATCAAATTAAAGTTTTTCAAAATGTTTTTAAAATCTTTTTTAAATTAATTTTCGAAAAATTTCCTCCTCTCTTCTCACATCCTTCTATTTATGGAGTACCACTCCTTCTCAATGCACAATTCGAACTCTATCTGATTAAGTTCAAATTCTTCTACCTCTTTCTTCTATTTTTCTGTTCTTCTGACGCCTCAAGGAATCTCTATACTGTGACATAGAGGATTCCATATTTTCTTGTTCTCTTCTCTTTCATATGAGCAGGAGCAGAGACAAAGGCATTCTTGTTGAAGCTGACCCTGAACCTGAAAGGACCTTGAAGCGAAAGCTAAGAGAAGCTAAGGCACAACTCTCTGTAGAGGACCTAACAGAAATCTTCAAGGAAGAAGAACCCATGGCAGCCGAAAACAACAACAATGCAAGGAAGGTGCTGGGTGACTTTACTGCACCTACTCCCGACTTCTATGGGAGAAGCATCTCTATCCCTGCTATTGGAGCAAACAACTTTGAGCTTAAGCCTCAATTAGTTTCTCTAATGCAACAGAATTGCAAGTTCCATGGACTTCCATTGGAAGATCCTCATCAGTTCTTAGCTAAATTCTTGCAAATCTGTGACACTGTCAAGACTAATGGGGTTGACCCTGAGGTCTACAGACTTATGCTATTCCCTTTTGCTGTAAGAGACAGAGCTAGGACATGGTTGGACTCACAACCTAAAGAAAGCCTGGACTCATGGGAAAAGCTAGTCAATGCCTTCTTGGCAAAGTTCTTTCCACCTCAAAAATTGAGTAAGCTTAGAGTGGAAGTCCAAACCTTCAGACAGAAGGATGGAGAATCCCTCTATGAAGCTTGGGAAAGATACAAACAATTGATCAGAAAGTGTCCCTCTTATATGCTTTCTGAATGGAGCATCATAGGTATTTTCTATGATGGTCTCTCTGAACTATCCAAGATGTCTTTGGATAGCTCTGCTGGAGGATCTCTTCATCTGAAGAAGACGCCTACAGAAGCTCAAGAGCTAATTGAAATGGTTGCAAATAACCAATTCATGTACACTTCTGAAAGGAATCCTGTGAACAATGGGACAAATCAGAAGAAAGGAGTTCTTGAGATTGATACTCTGAATGCCATTCTGGCTCAGAATAAAATATTGACTCAACAAGTCAATCTGATTTCTCAAAGTCTGTCTGGAATGCAAAATGCACCAAGCAGTACTAAGGATGCTTCATCTGAAGAAGAAGCCTATGATCCTGAGAACCCTTCAATGAAAGAGGTGAATTACCTAGGAGAACCCTATGGAAACACCTATAATTCTTCATGGAGAAATCACCCAAATTTCTCATGGAAGAATCAAGAGGGACCTCAACAAGGTTTCAACAACAATAATGGTGGAAGAAATAGGTTTAGCAATGGCAAGCCTTTTCCATCATCTTCTCAGCAACAGACAGAGAATTCTAAGCAGAACCCCTCTGACTTAGCAACTATGGTCTCTGATCTAATCAAAACCACTCAAAGTTTCATGACTGAAACAAGGTCCTCCATTAGAAAATTGGAGGCACAAGTGGGACAGCTGAGCAAGAAAGTTACTGAACTCCCTCCAAGTAATCTCCCAAGCAATACAGAAGAAAATCCAAAAGGAGAGTGCAAGGCCATCAACATGGCCGAATTTGGAGAGGAGGGAGAGGAAGTGAACGCCACTGAGGAAGACCTCAATGGGCGTGCACTGACCTCCAATGAGTTCCCTAATGAGGAACCATGGGAATCTGAGGCTCAAAATGAGACCATAGAGATTCCATTGGACTTACTTCTGCCTTTCATGAGCTCTGATGAGTATTCTTCCTCTGAAGAGGATGAGTATGTCACTGAAGAGCAAGTTGCTAAATACCTTGGAGCAATCATGAAGCTAAATAACAAGTTATTTGGAAATGAGACTTGGGAGGATGAACCCCCTTTGCTCACCAAAGAACTGAATGACTTGTCTAGGCAGAAATTACCTCAAAAGAGACAAGACCCTGGGAAGTTTTCAATACCTTGTACCATAGGCACCATGACCTTCAAGAAAGCTCTGTGTGACTTAGGGTCAAGTGTAAACCTCATGCCTCTCTCTGTAATGGAGAAGCTAGGAATCTTTGAGGTACAAGCTGTAAGAATCTCACTAGAGATGGCAGACAACTCAAGAAAACAAGCTCATGGACTTGTAGAGGATGTTTTGGTGAAGATTGAAGACCACTACATCCCTACTGATTTCATAGTCCTAGAGACTGGGAAGTGCATGGATGAATCCATCATCCTTGGCAGACCCTTCCTAGCCACAGCAAAGGCTGTGGTTGATGTTGATAGAGGTGAACTGATCATTCAAGTGAATGAAGAATCCTTTGTGTTTAAGGCTCAAGGATATCCCTCTGTCACCATGGAGAGGAAGCATGAAGAGCTTCTCTCAAATCAGAGTCAAACAGAGCCCCCAAAGTCAAACTCTAAGTTTGGTGTTGGGAGGCCACAACCAAACTCTAAGTTTGGTGTTGAACCCCCACATTCAAACTCTAAGTTTGGTGTTGGGAGGTTCCAACATTGCTTTGATCATTTGTGAGGCTCCATGAGAGCCTTCTGTCAAGCTACTGACATTAAAGAAGCGCTTGTTGGGAGGCAACCCAATGTTATATTTTATCTATTTCCTTTTGTTATTTTATGTTTTTTGTAGGTTGATGATCATGAGAAATCACAAAATCAATTGAAAAAGCAAAAACAGAATGAAAAACAGAAAGAAAAACAGCACACCCTGGAGGAAGAACTTACTGGCGTTTAAACGCCAGTAAGGCTAGCAGGTGGGCGTTTAACGCCCAGTCTGGCACCATTCTGGGCGTTTAACGCCAGAAAGGGGCACCAGACTGGCGTTAAACGCCAGAAAAGGGCAAGAACCTGGCATTAAACGCCAGAAATGGGCACCAGCCCGGCGTTTAACGCCAGAATTGGCTCAAAACGTGATTTTGCATGCCATTTGGTGCAGGGATGACTTTTCCTTGACACCACAGGATCTGTGGACCCCACAGGATCCCCACCAACCCCACCACTCTCTCTCTTCTTCACCCATTCACCAATCACCTCAACACCTCTTCCCCAAAAACCCTTCACCTATCAAATCCCATCTTTCTCTTCACCACTCACATCCATCCTTCATAAAACCCCACCTACCTCACCCTTCAAATTCAAACCACTTACCCTCCCAAACCCACCCATACATGACCGAACCATGAGCCCCCTTCCCCTATATATACCCTTCTTCACCCCTTCATTTTCACACAACCTAAACACCACTTCTCCCCCTCTTTGGCCGAACACAAAGCCATTCCCTTCTTCCTCATTTCTTCTTCTTCTACTCTCTTCTTTCTTCTTTTGCTCGAGGACGAGCAAACCTTTTAAGTTTGGTGTGGTAAAAGCATTGCTTTTTGTTTTTCCATAACCATTTATGGCATCCAAGGCCGGAGAAACCTCTAGAAAGAGGAAAGGGAAGGCAAAAGCTTCCACCTCCGAGTCATGGGAGATGGAGAGATTCATCTCAAGGGTGCATCAAGACCACTTCTATGAAGTTGTGGCCTTGAAGAAGGTGATCCCCGAGGTCCCTTTTTCACTCAAAAAGAGTGAATATCCGGAGATCCGACATGAGATCCGAAGAAGAGGTTGGGAAGTTCTCACCAACCCCATTCAACAAGTCGAAATCTTGATGGTTCAAGAGTTCTATGCCAATGCATGGATCACCAAGAACCATGATCAAAGTGTGAACCCAGATCCAAAGAATTGGCTTACTATGGTTCGGGGGAAATACTTGGATTTTAGTCCGGAAAACGTAAGGTTGGCATTCAACTTGCCCATGATGCAAGGAGATGAACATCCTTACACAAGAAGGGTCAACTTTGATCAAAGGTTGGACCAAGTCCTCACTGACATTTGTGAAGAGGGCGCCCAATGGAAGAGAGATTCAAGAGGGAAGCCGGTTCAATTGAGAAGGCATGACCTCAAGCCCGTGGCTAGAGGATGGTTGGAGTTTATCCAACGCTCAATCATTCCCACTAGAAACCGGTCCGAAGTTACTCTAGACCGGGCCATCATGATTCATAGCATCATGATTGGAGAAGAAGTGGAAGTTCATGAGGTTATAGCCCAAGAACTCTATAAGGTGGCGGACAAGTCCTCTACCTTAGCAAGGTTAGCCTTTTCTCATCTCATTTGTCACCTCTGTTATTCAGTTGGAGTTGACATAGAGGGAGACATCCCCATTGATGAGGACAAGCCCATCACTAAGAAAAGGATGGAGCAAACAAGAGACCCTTCTCATCATGAGATCCCTGAGATACCTCAAGGGATGCACTTTCCTCCACAAAACTATTGGGAGCAAATTAACACCTCCCTAGGAGAATTGAGTTCCAACATGGGACAACTAAGGGTGGAGCACCAAGAACATTCCATCCTCCTCCATGAAATTAGAGAAGATCAAAGAATCATGAGAGAGGAGCAACAAAGACAAGGAAGAGATATTGAGGAGCTCAAGCACTCCATAAGACCTTCAAGAGGAAGAACAAGCCGCCATCACTAAGGTGGACCCGTTCTTTAATCTCCTTGTTCTTTATTTTCTTGTTTTTTGAAAATTTATGCTTTATGTTTATCCATGTTTGTGTCTTATGATCATTAGTGTCTATGCCTTAAAGTTATGAATGTCCTATGAATCCATCACCTTTCTTAAATAAACAATGTTCTTAATTGAAAAAGATAAGAATTACATGAATTTTGAATTTTATAACAGTTTAATTATTTTGATGTGGTGGCAACACTTTTGTTTTCTGAATGTATGCTTAAACAGTGCACATGTCTTTTGAATTTGTGGTTCATGATTGTTGGCTCTTGAAAGAATGATGAAAAAGGAGACATGTTACTGAGGATCTGAAAAATCATAAAAATGATTCTTGAAGCAAGAAAAAGCAGTGAATACAAAAAAAAAAAAAGAGGCGAAAAAAAAAAACAAAAAAGAAAAGGAAAGAAAAAGAAAGAAATAAAGTTGTGATCCAAGGCAAAAAGAGTGTGCTTAAGAACCCTGGACACCTCTAATTGGGGACTCTAGCAAAGCTGAGTCACAATCTGAAAAGGTTCACCCAATTATGTGTCTGTGGCATGTATGTATCCGGTGGTAATACTGGAAGACAGAGTGCTTTGGGCCACAGCCAAGACTCAATAAGTAGCTGTGTTCAAAAATCATCATACTTAACTAGGATAATCAATAACACTATCTGGATTCTGAGTTCCTAAAGAAGCCAATCATTTTGAATTTCAAAGGATAGAGTCAGATGCCAAAACTATTCAGAAGCAAAAAGCTAAAAGTCCCGCTCATCTAATTGATACTGATCTTCATAGATGTTTTTGGAATTCATTGCAATATTCTCTTCTTTTTATCTTATTTGATTTTCAGTTGCTTGAGGACAAGCAACAATTTAAGTTTGGTGTTGTGATGAGCGGATAATTTGTACGCTTTTTGGCATTGTTTTTAGTATGTTTTTAGTAGTTTTAGTTGAGTTCTTAGTATATTTTTATTAGTTTTTAGTTAAAATTCACTTTTCTGGACTTTACTATGAGTTTGTGTGTTTTTCTGTGATTTCAGGTATTTTCTGGCTGAAATTGAGGGACCTGAGCAAAAATCTGATTCAGAGACTGAAAAGGACTGCAGATGCTGTTGGATTCTGACCTCCCTGCACTCGAAGTGGACTTTCTGGAGCTACGGAAGCCCAATTGGCGCGCTCTCAACGGCGTTGGAAAGTAAACATCCTGGGCTTTCCAGCAATATATGATAGTCCATACTTTGCCCAAGATTTGATGGCCCAAACCGGCGTTCAAAGTCACCCTCATGCCTAGACCTTGTTCTTATGTATTTTCAACGGTGGAGTTTCTACACACCATAGATTAAGGTGTGGAGCTCTGCTGTACCTCGAGTATTAATGCAATTACTATTGTTCTTCTATTCAATTCCGCTTGTTCTTTGTCCAAGATATCACGTGTTCTTCAACTTGATGAATGTGATGATCCGTGACACTCATCGTCATTCTCACCTATGAACGTGTGACTGACAACCACCTCCGTTCTACCTTAGATTGGGTGAATATCTCTTGGATTCCTGATACACGATGCATGGTTGATCGCCTGACAACCGAGTGCTCGCCTGACAAACGAGCCAGCCATTCCGTGAGATCAGAGTCTTCGTGGTATAGGCAAGAACTGATGGCGGCATTCAAGAGAATCCGGAAGGTCTAACCTTGTCTATGGTATTCTGAGTAGGATTCAATGATTGAATGACTGTGACGTGCTTCAAACTCCTAGCAGGCGGGGCGTTAGTGACAGACGCAAAAGAATCAATGGATTCTATTTCGGCCTGACCAAGAACCGACAGATGGATAGCCGTGCCGTGACAGGGTGCGTTGAACATTTCCACTGAGAGGATGGGAGGTAGCCACTGACAACGGTGAAACCCTTGCATAAGCTTGCCATGGAAAGGAGTAAGAAGGATTGGATGAAGACAGTAGGAAAGCAGAGAGACGGAAGGGAAGGCATCTTCATACGCTTATCTGAAGCTCTCACCAATGATATACATAAGTATCTCTATCTTTATCTTTATGTTTCATTCATCATCTATACCCATTTGAGTCTGCCTGACTAAGATTTACAAGGTGACCATAGCTTGCTTCATACCAACAATCTCCGTGGGATCGACCCTTACTCGCGTAAGGTTTATTACTTGGACGACCCAGTGCACTTGCTGGTTAGTTGTGCGAAGTTGTGTTTATGCCATGGTATTGAGCACCAAGTCTTTGGAGCCATTACTAGGGATTATTTGAGTTGTAGTGATCACAATTTTGTGCACCATCAACCCCAGAGGAGAGTCTTGGCTTCATATACATTTGCTAATCCAAGGCATTGTGGGAGTAGCATCCTTACCCCAAATGTCGATGCAAATAACTTTGAATTGAAGCCCCAACTCATCACCTTGGTGCAGAACAACTGTTCTTATGGAGGAGGCCCCTTGGAAGATCCAAACCAGCACCTATCCACCTTCCTGAGGATTTGTAACACTGTCAAAACCAATGGTGTGCCTCCTGACAGCTACAAACTATTGCTATTCCCATTTTCTCTCAGAGACAAGGCCACTCAATGGTTGGAATCATTTCCAAGAGACAGCATCAACAATTGGGATGATTTGGTAACCAAGTTCCTTGCCAAATTTTACCCACCTCAAAGGATCATAAGGTTAAAGACTGAGGTACAAAGATTTACACAAATGGAGTCTGAACCCATCCATGAGGCTTGGGAGAGATACAAGGCTCTAATCAGGAAATGTCCTCCTGAAATGTTCACTGAGTGGAATAAGCTGCAGAATTTCTATGAGGGCTTAACATTGAAATCCCAGGAAGCTTTGGATCATTCAGCTGGAGGTTCTTTGCAACTCATGAAAACTGCAGAGGAAGCTCAAAATCTCATCGATATGGTGGCCAACAACCAATACTTCTTCGCTCATCAAAAAAACCGCCAACCATCACAAAGGAGAGGAGTAATGGAGCTAGAAGGAGTTGACACCCTCCTAGCTCAAAACAAGATAATGCAGGAGCAGATTCAACAACAATTTGAGCAGATGGCTAAAAAGATTGATAGCCTGCAAGTTGCAGCAGTGAATACAAGCCAACCATCAACCAAATGGGGGCAAAATGAAGAAAACCAAGAAGATCAGCAGCAGGAACAACCTCAATATGTGCATAACCAAAGCTCCGGCCAAAATGAAGTCTATGGTGACATCTACAATCCATCCTGGAAGAACCATCCAAACATAAGATGGGGAGATAACCACACTCAAAATCAGCAACCATGGCAACGAAATTCAAACCAAAACAACTCAAGAAACAACCAAAATCACAACCAGCAAAACACTAACCCCAATCCATATGGAAAACCCCAAAACAACCACTCAAATTTTAGCTACTGTCCACCCAATAACCAAACCACTAACCAAAACACCCACCATCAACCTTCAATACCCCACAACCAGCCACAAACATCACAAGACACTCAAAGGATCTTCAACTTGGAGACATTGATAGAAAAGATGATGAAGCACCAAGAGACAATGATGGAGAAACTCATGAAAAATCAAGAGATGGCAAGACAAGATCAAGAAGCAGCAAGAAAAGATCAAGCCACAACAAGCAAAAACCAAGAAGCTTCAATCAAAAATCTCGAGAGGCATATGGAACAAATGGCTAAACGAATTACAGATGCATCCCCAAGTGCCACTCAAGACCACCCAAGGGACAAAGGAAAAGCTACAAAGTGGGAGGAGTGTAAAGCAATCATAGTGGAAAGTGAGAAGAAAGCTATCAATCAGGAAGAACACAACAGAGAAGTTCCACAAGAAGAGACAGAAGAGAGAAGTGAAGAGGATCAGAAAATCAAGAATGCAAAAAGCTCAAAGAGAGATAAAGACATTCTTGAAACACAATTACAAGAGAAGAAGGAAAGGGTGAAGCCACATATCCCCAAACTTCCATACCCTCAGAGGTTCAAAAAAGAGAATGAGGATAAGCAATACTCAAAGTTCCTGGACATATTCAAGACCCTCAGCATCAATATTCCTTTCTTAGAAGCACTTGAACAGATGCCAGTGTATGCCAAATTTATGAAGGAAGTGCTGACAAAGAAAAAGTCCCTAAAAGAAGGACAAATTGTTGAGATGACAAAGGAATGTAGTGCTATTCTCCAAAGAGAGTTACCAGAGAAGAAAGATGATCCTGGGAGTTTTTATATACATTGCACTATAGGAGACATAACAATTGAAAAGTCATTCTGTGACCTTGGTGCAAGCATAAACTTGATGCCTTTGTCTCTAATGAGGAAACTTCGAATTTGTGAGCTGAAATCCACATAAATACTCCTTTAAATGGCTGACAAATCCATCCAGCAAGCAGTTGGAGTTGTAGAGAATGTGCTGGTAAAAGTGGGAAAATTTCTTCTCCCAGCTGATTTTGTCATTCTGGATATGGAGGAGGACCCTAACACCCCCATCATCCTAAGGAGGCCCTTTCTTGCTACGGGCAGAGCACTGATAGATGTTGAACAAGGGGAATTGTTGCTGAGAGTGCATGATGAGCACCTAGCATTCCATGTGTTTAAAACCCCACATGAGCCCACTCAAGAAGAAGAGTGTACGGAGGATAAGGCCAGAGATCAAAGTTTGAAGGAGGTAGTCAATGAGTTAGCTCCAAGACTTCCAAATCCATGCTTGAAAGAAGTAGAGATGGTGCAACAGACCAAAGAAATCAAGGAGGAACTAGATCCAAAACTTCCAGATGAGAAATTCAACATCTCAGATAAGGAACCACCAAGGCAGGGAGTATCTTTTGAGAAAGAAAAGAAGAAGAGGCCAAGAGGGTGGAGAAACAAGAAGATCCCTACTGAAGGCTTTTCACCAGGGGATAAAGTAGTGTTAAACACCCAACCAATGAAGGTGTCCCCACAATCATCCGAATACTACACTGTAAACCGGGTCCTTTCACTTGAACACCTAGAGATCATAAAAAAGGAGACCGGAAGGAAGTTTACAGTAAGAGGAGAAAAGCTGAGGCACTATGATCTTCAACCCCCGTGATCTAAGTGGATTGATGTCAAGCTAATGACAATAAAGAAGCGCTTGTTGGGAGGCAACCCAACCTGAGGTAGTTCACTTTTCATAGCTATTTCAATAAAAGGGTTAATTAGACTTATCTATATTGCAAGGAGCTAAGTTTGGTGTTGCACATAAGAGAGAATGAAAGATTCTAAGTTTGGTGTTTCACCAAATTCTCATTTAAAAGCACATTCTCACCTTCTGCATACATGGATGCTAGCTCCGAGTAATCAGATAAACTAATTAACCAATTGTTTACTTTTTAGTTTTTCTAGTTTTTATTGTCTTTAACAAAGATAGGAGGATTTCACATATAGTTATTTTGATGCATGAGGAAGGTGGCAAGGAACTAAGTTTGGTGTTCACACACCAAAGTAAGTTCAAAAGCCTACAAGAAAATTCTGCACACTAACAAGTTACCTAAGGGCTTGAGAAACAAGCAACTTCCATGAACTTTATAGGAATTCAATCACTCTCTTGGAAGGGTTACATACCATCAGCTGAGAGTAAGAAGAAGAAGCCACCAAGAGGTTGTATTGTCACTTAATTTTATCAGCATTTAACTGTTCTAATTTGGAAGTTTGAGTGTTACCATTGCAACAGTAACTGTTAGTTCAGTCATTTTGCATCTTGAGTGTTCTAGTTGAAATAAGTATGCTAGTTTAAGTATGTGCTTGTGTGTTTACTTTCACTTAACAAAAAGCATGCTTTGTCCCCTGCATTTTCAATTCAATAAAAGAAATGTTTGAATGTGAAGTGAGATAGTCCTCTGTTAGACAGAAGTACAATAAAAGTAAGTGGTGGTATGTATGTGTGATTGTATGATAGCTCACTTTTAGTGAATAAGAGAACTAGGATGTCTCCTTCTAAGTAAAAAGTGGCCTACTGTCTATGAATTTCAATCAAAAGTCCTTGGTTGGAAAGAAAGACAAAAAGAAAAAAAAAGAGAAAAAGAAATAGCCAAAGAGTGGCAGTAGAACAAAAAAAAAAAACAAAAAGAAACAAAGCTGGACACCAATAGCTTGAACCTTAGAATATATGCCTGTGGTGTCTTTGTATTAGGATCTGCTTGGATTATTAAGCTCTTTGGAGTGCATCAACACTCGGTGACTTGGGTTAACTAACCCGGGATCATCAGCTGAAAGTCCACTATCAAGAGCAACCTAACTACAAGGCATTTAGTAGCCCAAAGAGGTGCTGGGCATCAATGTTCTAAGAAGGAATGTGAGCCAAGTGTCTATAGTGAATAATGTGTCAAGTATAAAGAAAAGGAAATGAACTTGCTACACATGACACTCAAATAAAGCTTATGAACAAAATAATAGCCAAGGATAAAGAAATAATGAGAGGTCATAGCAGTATGTTACTTGAAGCTTGAAGGAGACTTTCTAAGCTTAAGAGTCAATAAGAGGTGAGTGTTTACATATCCACATAAAACCCCATGAACTACCAATAACACTCTACTAGCATGAACATCCTCTTCCATTTCATTCTTTCTTCTCAATAAATCATTTCTTGCTTGGGGACAAGCAAGCTTTAAGTTTGGTGTTGTGATGACAAGTCATATTAGCCTAGTTTCATTAGCCTTTTTCTTTTATTTTCAATTGAATTATGCACTTTCTTGAGCCAAAAGCAAGCCAATTGGGTAGATTTTCATGTTTCCTTTGATTTAATCAACCATGTATGAATTCATGCTATTTCATGAGGTTTTATGCTATAATTGTCACATATTATGAAAGAATGAATATCTCATGATTTTGAGCATAGCTTTGATGTGTTTGGTTGATTAATGATAGGTGAAGAAAGCTTGGAGAAAGGTTGATACAAGAAGGAAGGGCTAGGAGGAAGAGAGAACAAAAAGTTTGAGCAAAAGTTTGCCTCAAACTTTAGCTCAAACTTTTGGAATAACTGAAAATGAACCAGGAAGCAAAAAGCTAGACCAAAAGTTAGCCTCAAACTTTTGCACAAACTTTTGGGTGAAAAGTTTGCCCCAACGTTAGCCCCTAACTTTTGGGCTAACGTTGGCACATGAAAAGAACACCCTGGGCATCAAAAGTTTGCGCCAACGTTAGCCCCTAACTTTTTGGCTAACGTTGGCGTATGAAAAGAACACCCTGGGCACCAAAAGTTTGTGCCAACGTTAGCCCCTAACTTTTGGGCTAACGTTGGCACATGAAGAATGCACCCTGGGAGCAAAAGTTTGCGCCAACGTTAGCCTCTAACTTTTGGGCTAACGTTGGCGCCATAAGTACACATAAGGAGGCCAACGTTGGAGCAAAAGTTAGACCCCTAACTTTTGCCCCAACGTGGATAGCAGCAAAGCATGGAGGCTGATAGTAAAAGTTAGAGTAAAAGTTAGCCTCAAACTTCTACTCAAACTTTTACTCAAACTTTTGCAAAACTCCATCCCAGTTCACTTGATTCACTTCGGTTCCTTTCCAAACTCCAAGAGCAATCAACCAAGGCCTCTCTCAACCCAATTCCACCAAGAGCAAAGGCCCAACTCAAGGCTTGAAGATCATTTGAAGAAAGTGTATAAATAGGATAGAATTCAAGTTATTCAGGAGCTTTTCCTTTTTATTTTTCATAGAACTTTTTCTTTGATGTTTTCAGAATAGTTTTTGGGCATTGAGTGAATTTTAATTTCTAAGTCTCAGGGAAAGAGAATTGAATTCCCTTCCTCTTAGTTTTCTTGCTTTCAATTTCAATTACAATTGTCTTGGATCTTGGGTTGGAGAATTGAAGGAAATCTGTTTCAATCTCATCCAGAGATCTCTCTGTTTCATTTTACTGCATACTTGAATTTCCGTTTTGATTAATTGCTTCTGTCTTCTACTTTCTCTACAATTTACAATTTACAATTCCTTTGCAATTGTTCTTGTTGGATCTTGGAAGGCATTGAGATCTAGACTTGGTTATCTAGTCTCTTGAGTCCTGAGATCTGGATTTCAATTTACATTCTCTGTTTAATGCTTTTCAAGCTCATTTTACATTTCTGCTTTACATCCGATTCAATCCAAATCCTCTTTTACTCTCCTGCTTATTGCAATTTTACTTTTCCTTGTTTAATTTCTGCAAATCCAACTCCAAATACCCTTTACAATTCAAGCCATTTATATTTCTTGCACTTTAAGATTTTGCAATTTACATTTCTTGCGTTCTAAGTTTCTGCCATTTAATTTCTTGTTCTTTAAGATTCAGCACTTTAATTCCTGTTCTCTTTAATTTCATGCCAATTACCCATTCCCTTTACTTTCTATGCAATTTAAATTTTGCAAATCACAAATCTCTCAACCAAATCTTGATTCGCTTGACTAAATAAACCACTAAACTAAAATTGCTCAATGCTTCAATCCCTGTGGGATCGACCTCACTCCCGTGAGTTATTATTACTTGATGCGACCCGGTGCACTTGCCGGTTAAGTTCGGGTGTTTTGGAGAAATTCGTTTCTCCGCAAAAATATCCCGTCAACTTCTCTTCATCTTAAAATTCGAACCCTCTCTTCCTCTCTGTGTTTGAATTTTTCCCTTCTCCTTCTTTTACCCTTCTCTCTTATTCTACTCACATAAAGGAACCTCTATATTTAGGTAAAGAGGATCCCTATTATTTTTTGTCCTCTTCTTTTTCATATGAGCAGGAACAAGGACAAGGATATTCTTGTTGAAGCAGATCCTGAACCTGAAAGGACTCTGAAGAAGAATCTAAGAGAAGCTAAAGCGCAACAATCCAGAGAAAACCTTACAGAGAATCTCGAAAAAGAAGGAGACATGGCCAAACCCAACAACAATGCAAGGAAGATGCTTGGTGATTTTACTGCACCAAATTCCAACTTCCATGGAAGAAGCATCTCAATCCATGCCATTGGAGCAAACAATTTTGAGCTAAAGCCTCAATTAGTTTCTCTGATGCAACAGAATTGTAAGTTTCATGGACTTCCTCAGAAGATCCTTTTCAGTTCTTAACTGAATTCTTGCAGATTTGTGATACTGTTAAGACCAATGGAGTTCATCCTAAGGTCTATAAGCTTATGCTTTTCCCTTTTGCTGTAAGAGACAGAGCTAGAACATGGTTGGTGTTTCAACCTAAAGATAGCTTGAACTCTTGGGATAAGCTGGTCACGACTTTATTAGCCAAGTTCTTTCCTCCTCAAAAGCTGAGCAAGCTTAGAGTGGATGTTCAAACCTTCAGGCAAAAAGAAGGTGAATCCCTTTATGAAGCTTGGGAAAGATACAAGCAACTGACCAAAAAGTGTCCTTTTGACATGCTTTCAGAATGGACCATCCTGGATATATTCTATGATGGTCTGTCTAAATTGTCTAAGATGTCATTGGACCATTCTGCAGGTGGATCTATTCACATGAAGAAAACACCTGCAGAAGCTTAGGAACTCATTGAAATGGTTGCAAATAACCAGTTCATGTACACCTCTGAAATGAATCCTGTGAGTAATGGGACGCGTCAGAGGAAGGGAGTTCTTGAAATTGATGCTCTGAATGTCATATTGGCTCAGAACAAAATGTTGACTCAGCAAGTCAATATGATTTCTCAGAGTCTGAATAGATTGCAAAATGCATCCAACAGTACTAAAGAAGCATCTTCTGAAGAAGAAGCATATGATCCTGAGAATCCTGCAATGGCAGAGGTGAATTATATGGGTGAAGCCTATGGAAACACCTATAATCCCTCATAGAGAAATCATCCAAATTCCTCATGGAAGGATCAACAAAAGCCTCAACAAGGCTTTAATAATGGTGGAAGAAACAGATTTAGCAATAGCAAGCCTATCCCATCATCCTCTTAGCAACAGACAGAGAATTCTGAGCAGAGCACCTCTAGCTTAGCAAACATAGTCTCTAATCTATCTAAGGCCACTCTAAGTTTCATGAATGAAACAAGGTCCTCCATTAGAAATTTGGAGGCACAAGTGGGCCAGCTGAGTAAAAGAGTCACTGAAACTCCTCATAGTACTCTCCCAACCAATACAGAAGAGAATCCAAAAAGAGAGTGCAAGGCCATAACGTTACGTGGTGTGGCCAAACCTAGAGAGGAGGAGGAGGACGTGAATCCCAGTAAGGAAGACCTCAAGGGACGTCCTCTGGACAAAAAGGAGTTCCCATTTGAGGAACCTACGGAATCTAAGGCTCATCTAGAGACCATAGAGATTCTATTGAACCTACTTCTGCCATTCATGAGCTCTGATGAATATTCTTCCTCTGAGAAGGATAAAGATATTACTGAAGAGCAAGTTGCTAAGTACCTTGGAGCAATCATGAAGCTGAATGCCAGGTTATTTGGTAATGAGACTTGGGTGGATGAACCCCCCTTGCTCACCAATGAACTGAATGACTTGGTTAGGCAGACATTACCTCAAAAGAAATAGGATCCTGGTAAATTCTTAATTCCCTATACCATAGGCACCATGACCTTTGAGAAGGCTCTGTGTGACCTGGGGTCAGGCATAAAATTAATGCCACTCTCTGTAATGGGAAACTGGGAATCTTTGAGGTACAGGCTGCCAAATTCTCATTAGAAATGGCAGACAAATCCATGAAAAAGGCTTATGGACAGTGTTCCGAGGGTTTGCCTGAAACGTGCAGCTCGGTCGTCTGGAGAGGCCCGTGGTGGGGGTCCGGTGACCCGAGCTTGGTATGCAGAATGGTTGGTGGTTGTACCTGCAATGACACTCCGATGCTTAAGTTAGCATGGGTCCAAGCAGATATGTGTAGATTTGGAATGAATGCCATACCTGGGTGCTCCAGTGTATTTATAGTAGTTAGCAGTGATCTTCCCTGGATAAGATATTCTTATCTTATCTTATCTTTTGGGAGTTTTATCTTTATCTTTGTGGAACCGCCTTTTCCAGGCCTTTTCGGCCTTTAGGTTTGGGCTGCGTTCCTTTTGATGGGCCTTCTTTGCTCTTTGTCCGAGGTCCGACCTTTAGGTGTGAGCTTTAGGATAAGGTCGGACCCCTTGCGAATTTGCCGAGTTGGAGGACCCCGGTCAGGGTATGAACAGTGCCCCTGCCCGAGTTCGTCCTTTTTGGGAGGTCGTGCTCGGGCATAGTAGTCTGTTTTTCAAAATTCAAAATGGCCGTTCCTGCATTTATTGCATTTTACCGTTTTTCCTCGATTTCCGTTCGGGCTCTGTGAAGGCTTTATTTATTGCTCCTTTCCTCCTTTCTGCGTTTTGTTTTTTTTTTTATGCTTTACAAGCGCCGCTTCTTCTTTCCCTTTGTTTTGCTTTCCGGAATCTTTCTTTGTGTGTCTTTCCGGGGTTTCCTCTGTGCCGTCGTTTCGTTCTTCTTGCTTCGGAGCTCTTCGTCTTCGCTTCTTCTTCCAGGTTTGTTTCCGTGTTTCTCTTTTCTTGTGATCGTATGCTTCTGTCCTTTGTGTGGCTCTTGCTTATTTCTTTTTCTTTATGCCCGGGTTGCCCCAAAAGAGGTGCCGCCATTGCTGTTGTTTTTATATGGGGGGGCTCTTTTTTTGTTCCCTGGCGTTTTTGTTCTGTGTTGCCCCACTTTTTTCGTGGGGTCTTTGCTTCTTGCCTTGCTGTTGTCTTCTTTATGTGATTTTTTGCCTGCTGCTGTATTTCTTCTTTGTAGGTAAGAATTTTTATGTCTCGAAAGGTTCTTCAAGCGATGTCGACTAAAATTCCGTGTGGTCTTGATTGGGTAGACCTTCTTCCTCTAAGAGTTCCTACCGTGGTAGATTCTGAGTACTTAGTTAGGTTCCGTAGGCATTGTAGCATATGTGAAAATAGAGAGTCTGAGAGGGATTATGAACTAGTCGCCCCGGATTCCGAGGAGAGAGTGTGCTTCCCGCCCCTAGATAGTTCCGAGAAGCTTTTCTTTTACGCTTATGATTGTTTTTTCTCTAAGCTGGGCGTCCGACTTCCCTTTACCGATCTGGAGTCTGAGGTGTTATGGTCTTGTAATCTTGCTCCTACGCAGCTCCATCCAAATTCTTGGGCGTTTTTAAAGCTGTTTCAACTTTTGTGTCAGTTCTTGGGCGTTGCTCCCTCTATTTCTCTTTTTTCCTACTTGTTTGTGTTGACAAAGCCAGGGTCGGGTGGAGGGAAGGTATCTTGGGTTTCTTTTAGGGCTAACCAGGGAAGGAAGTTTTGCACCTTGTATGATGAGTCCTTTCATGATTTTAAGAACTTTTATTTCAAGGTCCGGGCTACTGGAGACGTCCGACCTTTCTTTTTAGATGAGAGTGGGGAGCCTTCTTTTCCTCTTTGTTGGCAGGAGAAAGTAGTGTCTACTAAGTATACCCTTGAGAGTCTAGATGAGGTGGAGCAGGCTTTTGTGGGTGTGGTAAGCAGTTTATGGGGTCGGGCACCTCACTTGGACACGAAGAAAATGTTGGGGGATCCAAGCCTTCTCCGTTCCGAGTTAGGTAGTTCCCGACCCTCCGAGATTATCTTTTTAGTATTTTTGCTTGTTTTTGTTTTGGTGGAATTTCTGTTTTGGTGATTCTTTTCTTTTATTCTTGCAGAGATGTCTTCTCAGGTGGATTCTATGAAGTACCTTCGTCGGACGAAGAAGTCCGTGGCTGCTCGAAATATTGAGGCTGGGGAGGCTTCTGCCCGATCTTCTCCGAAGAAGACTACTGTGGGTGTCACTACTCGGTCGAAGACTATTCCGACTCCCCAGTTTCGACCTATAAATCAGGATCCTCCAACCTCTGGACCCGGTAACTCATCTCCTCCTTCGTCCTCGGGTCCTTCTCCCAAGAAGCAGAAGACCTCTCAAGAGTTTGCGGGTTTTAATGATAAGGATTTTGATGCTCTCGGTTGGGTTGAACAGCATATTCTCCCTCAGACTTTTATTTCTACCGATGATGTGTCTATGGAGCACCATTTTCAGTATATGGCGCGGAGCTGTGTCCGGATGGCTAGTCTTCATGCCGCTATTGCCCGAGAGTTCAAGAAATCCCCCATTGGTGCGACCAGTTCCCGACTTGAGAAGGCTCAGTCCGAGTTCGAGAGGATTAGTGAACTGAAGGCTGCTAGGATTGCTGAGCTGGAGGCGTCTTTGGAGAAGGAGAAAGCTAAAGCTACCGCGACTGTGGCGGCGGCGAGTTCATCCGAGGAGATGGTGAAGGCGGCGAAGGCGAGTTATACTCGGACATATGCTGAGCTTGTGGAGACAAAGGAGAGGTTGCAATCCGCTCAGGATGATTTTTTCGAGCTAGAAGGACATGTGGCTAAGGGTATGGATGCTATGTTTGAAAATTTGAAGGCTCAGGTCCGGGTTCTTGCTCCTGACCTGGATCTGAGTTTATTCAGTACGGATAATGTTGTCGTGGAAGGAAAGATTGTTCCTGCTCCCAACGAGGATGAGGTTCCGGTGTCTGACCCCAAAGTTCCGGTTGCGAACCCGACTTCACCTTTGGCCGGGGAGGAATCTGGTGTGGAGGTTTCAAACCGAGATGACGGTGCTGTCAAGGCTGTCCCGATTTCTATGGTTCTTCCTCTGCAGCCTTCTACCGATGTGGAGTCCGGAAAGGATCTTGATTCCCTGTAATCCTTTGTCTTTGTTTTTTTGCCCGGCCTGTGGGCTCTTTTTTGGATGGTTTTTACTACCTGTTTAATGCTTTGAACACCTTTTTGCTATTAGCTACTTGTAGTAACTTTTTAGCTTATTATGTGGTGTTTGTTCGCGTTTTGACTTTTAGTTCCGCTTTATGCTTTTTAGTTGTTTTTGGATAACAACTTTTTAGCTAGCGCTTTTTGAAACTTCGTTTTATCCTTCCCTTTGATTTCGTTTCTTCGCTTGTACTTTTTAGTTGTTTTTGTATAGCAACTTTTTAGTAAGCGTTTTTTGAAACTTTGTTTTATCCTTTCCATTCGATTTCGTTTCTTCGCTTTGTACTTTTTAGTTGTTTTTGTATAGCAACTTTTTAGTAAGCGTTTTCGAAATCTTTGTTTTCGCCGTTTTAAGGCTTCTTTCTCGGATCCGGGCTTTTTCTCGGACCTCGGGGGGGCGGTTGAGTACTTCCCTTCGTTGGGTCCGGCCTTATTGTTGGTCGGCCTTTTAAGTTATTTTTGTAACCTCTTTTATTTGGCTTTTTGAGCCTTTTCAGAGTTGCTTTATAACTTCTCACATTAATCTGAACCTCGTCGCTTTATCTTTGCCGACCTTGTGTGGTCTTTTGGCAATGATTTTTTGCGTTTTGCCGAGCATAAATTAATGCGCCTTGGCGGGGTACTTTTCAGGATTTGTTTCATCATGAAGAAGAAGGAGAAGGAAAAGAGAAAAATTCGATTAGTATTTAAAAAAGAAAGAATATTTACAGAGTGTTTACCCTTGGCTAGGTCGGGTGCTTTTCTTGTCCGGGTGTCTCATTAAAAAACCCTTGTAGGGAAAAAGAGTACACCTCGGGTTAGGTTTTTCTAGCTGTAGTATCGTTTTAGATTACAGGCGTGCCAGGCCCTGGGCAACTCATTGCCTTCTAGGTCGGATATTTTGTAATAGCCTGTTCCTAAGACTTCTGTTACCTTGTAAGGTCCTTTCCAATTTGCAGCTAGCTTCCCTTCTCCCGACTTTTGTGTTCCGATGTCGTTTCGGATCAGAATCAGGTCGTGAATTGAGAAGCTTCGTTTTATTACTTTCTGATTGTATCTGAGGGCCATTCGCCGTTTTAAGGCTTCCTCTCGGATCCGGGCTTTTTCTCGGACCTCGGGGAGGAGATCGAGTTCTTCCCTTTGTGCCTGTGGGTTACCTTCTTCGTTGTAGAAGATGACTCGGGGTGACCCTTCATCTATTTCGATAGGAATCATTGCCTCCATCCCGTAAGCTAGTCGGAATGGTGATTCTCCCGTTGTAGAGTGTGGGGTTGTCCGATATGCCCATAGCACCTGGGGGAGTTCCTCGGCCCATGCCCCTTTGGCTTCTTGGAGTCTTCGTTTTAACCCGGCCAAGATGACTTTATTTGCGGCCTCCGCTTGTCCATTGGCTTGTGGGTGCTCGACTGAGGTGAATTGCTGTTTGATTTTTAGCTCGGCCGCCAGGTTCTGAAAACTTGTGTCTGTGAACTGTGTTCCATTGTCTGTGGTGATGGAGTAGGGGACTCCGAACCTTGTGACGATGTTTTTGTATAGGAATTTGCGGCTTTTCTGAGCCGTGATGGTGGCTAAGGGTTCAGCTTCGATCCACTTTGTGAAGTAGTCGACCCCTACTATGAGGTATTTGACTTGCCCCGGTCCTTGGGGAAACGGGCCGAGTAGGTCAAGTCCCCACTTTGCGAAGGGCCATGGTGCGGTGATGCTGATGAGGTCTTCAGGTGGTGCTTTGTGAAAATTGGCGTGTTTTTGGCAGGGGGGGCATATTTTCACAAATTCCGTTGCGTCTCTTTGCAAGGTCGGCCAGTAGAATCCGGCTCGGACTACTTTCTTGGATAATGCTCGAGCTCCGAGGTGGTTCCCACACATGCCTCCGTGGACTTCTTCGAGGACGCTCTTTGTTTCTGAGGTCGGGACACACCTAAGGAGGGGGTTTGAGAATCCTCTTTTGTATAATATGTCGTGAATTAGTGTGTAATTCTGGGCGTCTTTCGTGAGTCTTCTAGCTTCCTTTCTTTCGGCGGGGAGAGTTCCCGACTTCAGGTAGTTGAGTATGGGGGTCATCCATCCTTGCTGTTGGTTGGATATATTTAGCGCTTCTTCCTCTCTTAGCACGGAGGGAGATTGTAAGGTTTCCTGGAGGAGACTTCTGTTGTTGCCTCCGGGCTTGGTGCTGGCAAGCTTTGAGAGGGCGTCTGCCCGGGCATTTTGTTCCCGAGGTATGTGCTGAATCTGTATCTCTGAAAAGTGGCATAGTTGTGCCTGTGTTTGGTCCAGGTATTTTTTCATAGTGGGGTCTTTGGCCTGGTAGCTTCCATTTACTTGTGATGTGACGACCTGGGAGTCGCTGAAGATCGTGATTTTTTGGGCTCCGACCTCTCCGGCTAGCTTTAGACCTGCTAGTAGGGCCTCGTATTCGGCTTGGTTGTTCGAAGCCTGGAACTCGAATTTTAGGGATAGTTCTATCCGCGTTCCTTGGTCGCTTTCGAGTATAACCCCGGCTCCGCTTCCTGTTTTGTTTGAGGACCCGTCGACATACATGTTCCACGAGAGTGGGGTTCCAGGGGTCTCAGTGTATTCTGCGATGAAGTCGGCTAGATATTGGGATTTTATGGCAGTCCGGGTTTCATAGTGGAGGTCGAACTCGGACAGTTCCACCGCCCATTGCAGTATTCGTCCTGCCAGATCTGTTTTTTGGAGGATGTGTCTCATTGGTTGGTTTGTCCGGACTTTGATGGTGTGGGCTTGAAAGTAGGGACGGAGCCTCCGAGCTGTGAACACTAGGGCGTAGGTGAATTTTTCTATTTTCTGATAGTTTAATTTGGCCCCTTGTAGTGCCTTGCTTACAAAGTATATAGGGTGTTGTCCTTGGTCATTTTCTCGTATTAACGCTGAAGCGACTGCTCGATTTCCAACCGAGAGGTATAGTACGAGTTCTTCTCCCTTTAGAGGTCGGGTTAGGATTGGTGGCTGCCCGAGGAATTCCTTGAAGTCTTGAAAGGCCTTTTCGCACTCCGGGGTCCATGAGAAGGGTTTCCCTTTCTTTAGGAGTGAGTAGAGAGGTAGTGACTTTATCGCTGATCCCGCCAAGAATCTTGATAGGGCGGCTAGCCTTCCATTTAGTTGTTGTACTTCTTTGACACACGTTGGGCTCTTCATATTGAGTATCGCTTGGCATTTGTCCGGGTTTGCTTCGATGCCCCTTTGGGTCAGCATGAAGCCTAAGAACTTTTCGGCTTCTGCGGCGAAGGTGCACTTTGTCGGGTTAAGTCTCATGTTGTGTTTTCTGAGGGTGCCGAAAACACTGGCGAGGTCGGTCAGCAAGTTTCTGTCTTCTTGTGTCTTTACCAGCATGTCGTCGACGTACACCTCCAGCTGTAGTCCGATGTGCTCTGAGAACACTTTGTTCATTAGCCTCTGGTAGGTTGCCCCTGCGTTCTTTAGCCCGAAGGGCATTACTACGTAGCAGTAGTTTGCCCTTGGGGTTATGAACGAGGTCTTTTCTTGGTCGGGTCCGTACATTGGGATTTGATTGTATCCCGAGTATGCGTCCATGAAGGAGAGATATCTATAGCCTGAGGCTGCGTCTACTAATGCGTCGATGTTTGGTAGTGGATATGGGTCTTTGGGGCAGGCGTTGTTGAGATCTGTGTAATCGACGCACATCCTCCATTTTCCGTTGGGCTTTTTTACCAGGACCACGTTTGCGAGCCATAGGGGGTATTTTACTTCCCTAATGAACCCTGCATCTAGCAGTGCTTGTACTTGTTCTTCTATTGCTTGCATGCGCTCGGGTCCGAGCTTCCGGCGTCTTTGTTGGACAGGCCGGGATCCCGGATAAACCGATAGCTTATGGCACATCAGGTCGGGACTTATGCCCGGCATGTCGGAGGCTTTCCAAGCGAAGAGGTCGGAATTCTCCCTTAAGAGGGTTATGAGTTCCTCTTTTAGGCCTGTGTCGAGGTTTACTCCTATGCTTGTTATTTTTTCAGGTGTGTTCCCAATCTGGACTTTTTCGGTTTCTCCCTCTGGCTGTGGCCGGAGATCTTCTCGGGATTGAACTCGTCCGAGTTCTATCGTGTTGACCTCTTTCCCTTTTAGGCTCAGGCTTTCGTTGTAGCATCGCCGTGCTAGTTTTTGGTCGCCTTTTAGGGTAGCGATTCCCTTTGCGGTAGGGAACTTCATACAGAGGTGTGGGGTCGAGACTATAGCTGCCAGTCTGTTTAGGGTTGGTCGCCCAATGAGGGCATTGTATGCTGAAGTGACGTCGACTATAATGTAGTCGATGCTTAATGTTTTAGATTGCTCGCCTCTTCCAAAGGTAGTGTGTAGCGAGATGTATCCTAAGGGATGGATCGGAGTATCCCCTAGTCCAAATAGGTCGGTGGGGTAGGCCTTTAGTTCTTTTTCTTCAAGCCCGAGTTTGTCGAAGGCCGTTTTGAACAGGATATCTGCTGAGCTTCCCTGGTCAATCAGGGTTCGATGTAAGTTGGCGTTTGCTAGGATAATGGTGATTACCATTGGATCGTCGTGTCCGGGAATTATCCCTTGAGCATCTTCTCGGGTGAATGAAATAGTAGGTAATTCGGGCAGGGGACTGTCTTCTCGGATGTGATAGACTTCTTTGAGGTGTCTTTTTCGTGAGGATTTGGATGTTCCTCCGCCTGCAAAACCTCCATTTATCATGTGAACATGTCTTTCAGGTGTTCGTGGGGTTTGTTCGGCCCGATCTTCATTGTCCCCCCGCCTTCTCTTCCTGGTCTCTTCTCCTTTCTCTGCTATGTATCTGTCGAGTTTTCCTTCTCTGGCTAGCTTTTCTATAACATTTTTTAGGTCGTAGCAGTCGTTAGTAGAATGACCGTAGAGCTTGTGATATTCACAGTATTCGGACCGATCTCTCCCTGCTTTCTTGTGTTTTAGCGGTCGGGGCGGTGGGATCTTTTCGGTGTGGCATACTTCTCTGTAGACGTCTACCAAGGAGACTCGGAGGGGGGTGTAGCTGTGGTACTTCCGTGGTTTGTCCGAGTTGGGTTCTTCTTTCTTTTTCTGTTCCCGATCCCGATCTCGGAGTGGGTAGGTTGATTCCTTCCTAGAAGAGTCTCTTAGCTGGGAGGTTTCCTCCATGTTGATATATTTTTCCGCCCGCTCTTGCACCTCGTATAGGGAGGTCAGGTATCGTTTGGATAGGGATTGGCTAAACGGTCCTTCTTTTAGGCCGTTTGCTAGTCCCATGATGGCTGCTTCAGTGGGCAAGTGTTGTATGTCCAGGCAGGCTTTGTTGAATCGTTCCATGTATTTTCGGAGAGTTTCTTGGTCACCTTGTTTGATCCCGAGTAGACTGGGGGCATGTTTTGTCTTGTCCTTTTGAATAGAGAATCTTGTTAGGAATTTTTTGGTTAGGTCTTCGAAGCTGGTGATTGATCTTGGTGGCAGGTTGTCGAACCACTTCATGGCTGACTTGGTGAGAGTGGTGGGAAAGGCTTTGCACCGAATCGCGTCGGAGGCGTCGACTAGGTACATTCTGCTTCTGAAGTTGCTGAGGTGATGACTTGGATCGGTGGTGCCGTCGTAGAGGTCCATATCGGGTGGTTTGAAGTTTCGCGGTACCTTCTCCTTCATGATCTCTTGCGTGAAGGGATCGTGGTTGCCCTCGGTGGTGGTGCCGCGTTCTGTTCGGTCTTTCAGGTTGGCCTCTATTTTCCGCAGTTTTTCTTCTAATTCTCTGCGCTTTCGAGTTTCTCTTCTCAGATCTTGTTCAGTTTCTTTCTGCTTCTTTATGTCCTCTTCGAGTTGTTTTAGTCGGTCTTGTTGTGCCCGGACTGCTTCTAGAATTTCCGAGCTCTTCGCTCTTTCGAAATTTTGTGGATCCTTGTTTGGGAGTGACGTTTTTGGGCGATTCTGTTTGTTTCCTCCTGGAGTACGTGGTGATAGAGGGCTGTCCGGCCGTTCTCCGGTGTCAATTTCGTCCTCTTGTTCGGATGCAGCGTGCTCATCGTTGAGAGGGTCGTCCGCCATGGTAGAGGGATGACTTCCAGGTCCCCGGCAACGGCGCCAATGTTCTGAGGGTTTGCCTGAAACATGCAGCTCGGTCGTCTGGAGAGGCCCGTGGTGGGGGTCCGGTGACCCGAGCTTGGTATGCAGAATAGTTGGTGGTTGTACCTGCAATGACACTCCGATGCTTAAGTTAGCATGGGTCAAGCAGATATGTGTAGATTTGGAATGAATGCCATACCTGGGTGCTCCAGTGTATTTATAGTAGCTGGCAGTGATCTTCCCTGGATAAGATATTCTTATCTTATCTTATCTTTTGGGAGTTTTATCTTTATCTTTGTGGAACCGCCTTTTCCAGGCCTTTTCGGCCTTTAGGTTTGGGCTGCGTTCCTTTTGATGGGCCTTCTTTGCTCTTTGTCCGAGGTCCGACCTTTAGGTGTGAGCTTTAGGATAAGGTCGGACCCCTTGCGAATTTGCCGAGTTAGAGGACCCCGGTCAGGGTATGAACAGACAGGTAGAGGACGTGATAGTAAAGGTCAAAGGCCTCTATATCCCTGCTGATTTCATAATCCTAGACACTGGAAAGGATGAGGATGAATCCATCATCCTTGGAAGACCTTTCCTAGCCACAGCAAAAGCTGTGATTGATGTGGATAGAGGAGAGTTGATCCTTCAATTGAATGAGGACTACCTTGTGTTTAAAACTCAACGATCTCCCTTTGTAACCATGGAGAGGAAGCAAGAAAAGCTTCTCTCAACGCAGAGTCAAACAAAGCCCCCACAGTCAAACTCTAAGTTTGGTGTTGGGAGGCCACAACCAAACTTTAAGTTTGGTGTTGAACCCCCATATTCAAACTCTAAGTTTGGTGTTGGGAGGCTCCATCAATGCTCTGAACATCTGTGAAGTTCCATGAGAGCTCACTGTCAAGCTATTGACATTAAACAAGCACTTATTGGGAGGCAACCCAATTCTATTTATCTATGTTATTTTCTTTTAGGTTGATGATCATGTTTAGTCACAAAAACAACTGCAAAAATTAGAACAAATTCAAAAACAGCATTAAAAATAGCACACCCTGGAGGAGAAACTTACTGCCATTTAAACGCCAGTAACGGTAGCAGAATGGGCATTTAACGCCTAGTCAGCACCATTCTGGGTGTTAAACACCAGAAAGAAGCACCAGACTGGCGTTAAACGCCAGAAACAAGCAACAAACTGGTGTTAAATGCCAGAAACAGGTTGTAGCTTGGTGTTTAATGCCAAAAAAGGAATAAAAGCTGGTGTTTAACGCCAGAAACAAGCAGCAGTCTGACGTTAAATGCCAGGATTGCACACTAAGTGCGTTTACACGTCTAAATGGAGCAGGGATGAAAAATCCTTGACCCCTCAGGATCTGTAGACCCCACAGGATCCCTACCTACCCCACTTCTCTCTCTCTCTCTCCCCCTCACACATCTCTATAACACTCTACCCAAAACACCACTCACCTATCAAATCCTATTCTTTTCCATATATTCTCTTCACCAATCACCTCCGTATCTTTTCCCTCCCAAACCCACCCAATTCCATTTGGCCACTTTCCCTCTCTTTCGCTATAAATACCCCTCTTCACTCCTTCATTTTCACACATCACAAACACTCTATTTACCCCCTTGGCCGAACCTATCTCCCCCTCCATCTCCTCCATTTTCTTCTTCTTCCCCTTCTTTCTTTCTTCTTTTGCTTGAGGACGAGCAAACCTTTTAAGTTTGGTGTGGTAAAAGCATTGCTTTTTATTTATCCATAACCATTTATGGCACCTAAGGCCGGAGAAACCTCTAGAAAAAGGAAAGGGAAGGCAAAAAAGCTTCCACCTCCGAGTCATGGGAGATGGAGAGATTCATCTCAAAGGTTCATCAAGACCACTTATATGAAGTTGTGCCCAAGAAAAAGGTGATCCCTATACAATTTAGCTGTAATTGTCATAGAGGAAGACATCCTCATTGAAGAGGACAAGCCCATCACTAAGAAAAGAATGGAGCAAACAAGAGAGCCCACTCATGGACCTCAACAAGAGCATGAGAAAATTCCTCATGAAATCCCTAAAACGCCTCAAGGGATGCATTTTCCTCCACACAACTATTGCGAGTAACTCAACACCTCTTTGGAAGGCTTGAGTTACAACATGGACCAACTAAGGGTGGAGCACCCAGAGCACTCCATCATTCTCCATGAGATTAGAGAAGATCAAAGAGCTATGAGGGAGGAGCAACAAAGGCAAGGAAGAGACATAGAGGAGCTCAGGCGTTCCATTGGATCTTCAAGAGGAAGAACTAGCCGACATCACTAAGGTGGACCCGTTCTTTGATTTCCTTATTCTTATTTGTCTATTTTTCAAATTTGATGCTTTATGTTTGTCTATGTTTGTGTCTTCATTACATGATCATTAGTGTCTAGTGTCTATGTCTTAAAGCTACGAATAATTCCATGAATCATTCACCTCTCTCAAATGAAAAATGTGCTTAATTACAAATGAACAAGAAGTACTTGGATTTCAAATTTTATCTTGAAATTAGTTTAATTATTTTGATGTGATGGCAATACTTTTTGTTTTCTAAATGAATGCTTGAACATTGCATATTTTTTATAGTGAAGTTTATGAATGTTAAAATTGTTGGCTCTTGAAAGAATGATGAACAAAGAGAAATGTTATTGATGATCTGAAAAATCATAAAATTGATTCTTGAAGCAAGAAAAAGCAGTGAAAAAAAAAGAAAAAAAAAAGAAAAGTAGCAAAAAAAAGAGAGTAAGAAAGAAAAAGAAAAAGCAAGTAGAAAAAGCCAATAGCTCTTTAAACCAAAAGGCAAGGGTAAAGAGGATCCAAGGCTTTGAGCATTAATGGATAGGAGGGCCTGAAGGAATAAAATCCTGGCCTAAGCAGCTAAATCAAGCTGTCCCTAACCATGTGCTTGTGGCATGAAGGTCCAAGTGAAAAGCTTGAGACTGAGTGGTTAAAGTCATGATCCAAAGCAAAAAGAGTGTTCTTAAGAACCCTGGACACCTCTAACTAGGGACTTTAGCAAAGCTGAGTCACAATCTGAAAAGGTTCACCCAGTTATGTGTCTGTGGCATTTATGTATCCGGTAGTAATACTGGAAAACAAAGTGCTTAAGGCCACGGCCAAGACTCATAAAGTAGCTGTGTTCAAGAATCAAAATATTGAACTAGGAGAATCAATAACACTATTTAAAATTCTGAGTTTCTATAGATGCCAATCATTCTGAATTTCAAAGGATAAAGTGAGATGCCAAAACTATTCAAAAGAAAAAGGTACTAGCTCCGCTCATCTAATTAGGACTAAATTTTATTGATATTGTGAGATTCATTGTATATTCTCTTCTTTTTATCCTATTTATTTTCAGTTGCTTGGGGACAAGCAACAATTTAAGTTTGGTGTTATGATGAGCGGATAATTTATACGCTTTTTGGCATTGTTTTTAGATAGTTTTTAGTAGGATCTAGCTACTTTTTAGTGTATTTTTATTAGTTTTTAAGCAAAATTCACATTTTTGGACTTTACTATGAGTTTGTGTGTTTTTCTGTAATTTCAGGTATTTTCTGGCTAAAATTGAGGGACCTGAGCAAAAATCTGATTCAGAGACTAAAAAAGGACTGCTGATACTGTTGGATTCTGACCTCCCTGAATTCGAAATGGATTTTTTGGAGCTACCGAAGTCAAATTAACGCGCTCTCAATTTTGTTGTAAAGTAGACATCCAGGGCTTTCCAGAAATATATAATAGTTTATACTTTGCTCAAGCTTTGACGACGCAAATTGGCGTTTGAACGCCAATTTCCTGCCCTATTTTGGCGTTAAACGCCAGAAACAAGTTACAAGCTAGAGTTAAACGCCCAAAACAAGCTGCAAACTGGCGTTTAACTCCAAGAAAAGTCTCTACACACGAAAGCTTCAATGCTCAGCCCAAGCACACACCAAGTGGGCCCGGAAGTGGATTTCTACGTCATTTACTTTTTTCTGTAACCCTAGTAACTAGTTTAGTATAAATAGAACTTTTTACTATTGTGTTAGGAATCTTGGATTTTGTTAATATCTTGGGATAATTTTTAGTCCTTAGACATTGGGGGTTGGCCTCACGATCATGCCTGGACCATTATCACTTATGTATTTTCAACGGTGGAGTTTCTACACACCATAGATTAAGGTGTGGAGTTCTGCTGTTCCTCGAGTTTTAATGCAAAGTACTATTGTTCTTCTATTCAATTCATGCTTATTCCTATTCTAAGATATTCATTCGCACACAAGAACATGATGAATGTGATGATTATGTGACACTCATCACCATTCTCACTTATGGACGCGTGATTGACAACCACTTCCGTTCTACATGAAAACAAGCTTGAATGTATATCTCTTGGGTTTCTAATCAATGATTCACATCAACTCCCCTCTGACAATGGGGCATCTGAATCCAAGATTAGAATCTTCATGGTATACCTAGAATCCATTGGCAGCATTCCTGAAATCCAGAAAGTCTAAACCTTGTCTTTGGTATTCCGAGTAGAATCTGGGATGGGATGACTGTGACGTGCTTCAAACTTGTGACTATAGGGCGTAATGACAGACGCAAAAGGATAGTAAATCCTATTCCTACACGATCGAGAAGCAACAGCTGATTAGCCATACGATATCTGTGCATTGTATTTTTCATCCGAGGCAAGAAATTCGACAGTTGATTAGCCGTACAAAAACCGTAAAGGACCATTTTCACTGAGAGGACGGGAAGTAGCCATTGACAACGGTGATGCCCGAACATACAGCTGGCCATGGAAAGGAGTATGAATGATTGAATGAAGGCAGTAGGAAAGCAGAGATTTAGAAGGAATAATGCATCTCCATACGCTTATCTAAAATTCCCACCAATGAATTACATAAGTATCTCTATCTTTATTTTATGTTTTATTTATCTTTTAATTATCAAAAATCTATAACCATTTGAATCTGCGTGACTGAGATTTACAAGATGACCATAGCTTGCTTCAAGCCGACATTCTCCGTGGGATCGACCCTTACTCACGTAAGGTTATTACTTGGACGACTCAGTGCACTTGCTGGTTAGTTGTGCGAAGTTGTGAAAAATTGTTAAGATTATAATTGTGCGTACCAAGTTGTTGCCGCCTTTTATTCTCGATCCTTAATTTAGCTTTGCTTTTGTTTTCTTTAGCTTTTTAGGAGCTTATTACTTCATTTAGCTAAGTGCTCTGTGTTGAGGCAACTCTTTATGATAAGATTTCAGCCAACACTCCCGAACCAGTTAGTTCAAGGTGCTAGGTGTTGAAGCACCCCTAAGGGCCTGATGCCATGGCATCTTAACCTAGTTTTACTAGTCTTTTTTCTTTGTTTTCATTTGGTTTTATACACTTTCTTGAGTTACAAGTAAGCTATTTGGGTAGAAATTCATGTGTACTTAGATTCAATCAACCATGAGCGAATTGATGTATTTTCATGAGATTTTATGCCATAATTGCTTGTATGTTAAGAAGAAGAAGAGATCTCATGATTTTAGCATAGCTTTGATGCAATTGTTGATTGATGATTAGTGGAAAAAGGTTTGGAAGAAGGTTGAAGAAAGGGGATAGCAAAAGGGCAAGATAAAGGACTCACGTTTGAGCTCAAGTTTACCTCAAACTTGGACTCAAACATGAGGAAGAGTGCAACCACACCCTGGAGGATGCCAACGTTTGCACCTTTGCCTCAAACTTGAGGTCAAACGTTGGCTAAGTAATCTGCACCCAGGAGAGCCAACGTTTGCGCCAATGTTTGCCTCAAACGTGAGGTCAAACGTTGGCGCCATAAGAACAAGGAAGATCACCCCTGAAGCATGGCAATGTTTGCGCCAACATTTGCCTCAAACGTGAGGTCAAATGTTGGCTACATTTTAGCACGGAAGAGCATCCCTGTTTGATGGTTTAAATGAGCCACGTTTGTGCCAACGTTTGCCTCAAACGTTAGGCCAAACGTTGGCTAGAAGAGCTGCTTGGGAAGAGCCACGTTTGAGCTCACGTTTGACCTCAAACGTTTGCTCAAACGTGGATGACAGCAAAAGGCCGATCTGCATAATTGATTTCATGAAGACGTTTGATTCAATGTTTGCCTCAAACGTTGACTCAAACGTGAATGGTTCATGGTCCGGTTCACAAGTGGATTTCTTCCCAACACCACGAGCAATCAACAGAGGCTATTTTCAACCCAATTCCATCAAGACCAAAGGCCCAATTCAAGGCTTAATGATCATTTGAAGAAAGTGTATAAATAGCTTAGGATTTAAGTTTTAGGAGGTTTTTCCTTTTTATATTTTTCTTTACTTACAGTGGAGAGCTCAATTTTACGTTTTCATTGTTGTTATTGAGATTTAGAGTTTTCGGGAGAGTTGGGAAGGAGAATTGAATTCTCTTCCTCTGGGTTTTCTTAATTTCTTTTCTACATACTTTGCTTGAGTCTTGGGTGTTGATAATTAAGGAAATTCTATCTCAATCTCACCTTGAGATCTCTCTCTGTTTTCGTTTACTGCACCATTTGAGAAATTGAGATTTGAATTTAGTTCTTCTGCTGTTTGATTTTAAATTCTCTGTAATTGTTTTCTGAATTTGGATCAAGAAAGGCAGTGAGATCTAGACTTGGTTTTCTAGTCTCTTGACCCCTGAGATCTTGCATTTTCTTTCTATTTAATTGCTGAGGTTTATTCAAGCTAATTTGTTCATCTGTTTGAATTCTGTTTCAATTTAATTCACTTTCTACTTTCCTGCTTGATGCAATTTACTTTTCCTTGTTTAAATTCTGCAATCCTAGTTCCCTGATCCCTTTTACATTCAAGCAATTTACATTTCTTGCACTTTAAGTTTCTGTCATTTACTTTACTTGTTCTTTAAGATTCAACACTTTTACTTTCCGTTCTCTTCAATTTACTGCAATTCATCCCTCTCCCATTTCAATTCATGCAATTTAGATTCTATCAATCACAATTCACTCAAATCAACTCTTGTTTGCTTGACTAAATCAACCACTAAACTAAAATTGCTCAATCCTTCAATCCCTGTGGGATCGACCTCACTCACGTGAGTTATTATTACTTGATGCGACTTGGTGCACTTGCCGGTGAGTTTTGTGTTGGATCATTTTCCACACATCAGGACCTACTTATTCAAGCCTTTCCTCAATACATACACACCACAGGCACATGGTTTGTTATTCATTTTTTGAGACCTTGGTGCCCAGCACCTTTTTGGGTTACTAAATGTTTTGTGACAAGGTTTCTCTTGATAGTGGACTTTCAGTTGATAATCCCAAGTTAGTTAACCCAAGTTATCAAGTGATGAAGCACTCCTCAGAACCTACTCATCCAAGCATATCCTTGCACAAAAACACCACAGACACATGTCTCAGGGTTTAAACTATTGGTGCCTAACTTTATTGCTTGCTTTTTCTTTCTTTTTCAGTTTCTTTTTCTTCCTATGACCATTTTATTCATATAAGACTCATAGAATGCACATTATGCTCATATTTCAAGAGATATTTTATCTTTCTACCTTATTGATGAGCCAACTTAGCTAGCAAATACCACCAGAACACTAGGATTTAATTCTGAAAACATTGGACTTCTACTCTTCTTTTTTCACAATATTTTCTTACATTTTCTTTTATTTAACTTAAGAACAAGGCATACAACTTAAGCAATGATGCAGTGGCCTAAGCATCTAAGCTAGCAAGCTAAAGATAGACTAAAGGAACTAAATGATGCAAATGACTTAAAAGACTAAAAGGACATAAATCAGCAACAGTACAAGTACCCTTTCAATTGACAACTTAAATCAAGAAACAGTACAACCTCTTGGTGCCCTCTTGTTTCCTCTTTATCATTACCACCTTCAGCTCTTGTATCCTTCTTTTCCTCCTTAGATGATGATGCATATTCCTCCCAAAAGTTTGACTGTTCTTCCTATAAATATATTGAAAGTTGATTGCTTCCCAAGCACTTGAGTGGTTAACATTCATGTATGATTGTAAGCTTCTAAACTTACTTTGGTGTTTGAACACCAAACTCAGTTCCTTGCCTACTTCTTGATACAATGAGTTACATGTAGTATGCCACCATATGCTTTTAGTTTTTTTTAGAAAACAACTTAAGAGACTTTCACAAATCAAATGGCTTCTGTGGTTGATTATGTTAATTGAAGGATTGTAATGTGTTCTTGTAAAATTCACAGTGGAACACCAAAATTAATATCACACATTCATCCTTGAATTATTAGTTCATGAAACAATCACTTTTGGTGTGAAACACCAAACTTAATTCCTTGCAATGCATAGAAGGTTAACTTGACCTTTTATTAGACAAAGAAAAGAATCACAAAGAATATTTACCTTTGGTTGGGTTGCCTCCCAACAAGCACTCTTTTAACGTCACTAGCTTGATGGTTGTTACCTCAGTTGAGATTATACTTCATCTTGGGGCTGTCCCCCATGTTGCCCAGATAGTGTTTGAGCCTTTGTCCATTTACAGTGAAGGTCCGTTGTGAGCTTTCTTCCATGATCTCTATGTGCCCATAAGGTGAGACCTTGGTGACAAGAAAGGGTCCTGACCACCTTGACTTTAACTTTAGGAAAGAGCTTTAACTTGGAGTTGTAGAGTAGGACTCTCTGTCTTTTTTCAAAGCTCCTAGGTGCCAGCTTGAGGTCATGCCATTTCTTTGCCTTCTGCTTATAAATATTGGCATTTTCATAGACTTGGGATCTGAATTCTTCCAATTCATGCAGTTGCAGGATCCTTCTTTCACTAGCAGCATTATTATCAAGGTTCAGTAACTTGAGAGCCCAGAATGCTTTGTGTTCAAGCTCCACTGGCAGATGACAAGCCTTTCCATACACCTGTTGATATAGAGATATCCCAATTGGTGTCTTGAAGGCTGTCCTATATGCCCAAAGAGCATCATCCAACTTCTTTGACCAGTCTTTTCTTGAAGCCTCCACAGTTTTTTCGAGAATCCTTTTGAGCTCTCTGTTGGATATTTCTGTTTGCCCACTTGTTTGCGGGTGATAAGGTGTGGCAACCTTATGCTTGACTCCATATTTTAGGAGGAGAGTTTCTAATGATCTGTTGCAGAAATGGCTTCCTCCATCACTGATAAGAGCTTTGGGAACTCCAAACCGGCTAAAGATGTTTTCCTGAGAAAGTTCATCACTACTTTATTATCATTTGTTCAGGTTACAATGGCCTCCACCTATTTGGACACACAGTCTACTGCCACCAAAATGTATTTATTTGAGTAGGAGGTTGGGAATGGTCCCATGAAGTCAATCTCCCATACATAAAATAATTCGAGTTCTAAGATGAAGTGTTGTGGCATCTCATTTCTTTTGGGCAAGTTTCTAACTCTCTAGCATTCATTACAGTTTTTCACTAGTTCTTTTGCGTCTTTGAAGACAGTGGGCCAAAAGAATCCACACTGCAATACTTTTGGCTGCAGTTCTTTCTCATCCAGAATGCCCTCTATAACAAGAACCATGACAATTCCATAAGACTTCCAATCCTTCTTTCTCTGAGATGCATCTTCTAAATATTCCATCCGAACATTTTTTGAAGAGGTATGCTTCATCCCAAATGAAATACTTGGCATCATTGATGAGCTTTCTCTTTTGATGTTTGTTGATTTCCAAAGGCAGCTCCCTAGTGGCCTTAAAATTAGCAATATCTGCGAACCAAGGTGCCTTCTGGATTAACATTAATTTCTCGTCTGGAAAACATTCATTCACACATGGGGTATGTACATTGCCTTTTTCACAAGAGATCCTTGATAGGTGGTCTGCTACCTTGTTCTCCACTCCTTTCTTATCTTTAATCTGAATGTTGAACTCCTGAAGTAGTAAAATCTACATTATCAATCTTGGTTTAGACTCTTGCTTGTCAAGTAGATACTTCAGTGCTGCATGATCAGTAAAAATAATCACTTTAGAACCAATAAGGTATGATCTAAATTTATCAAATGCAAACACTATGGCCAGTAATTCCTTTTCAGTGGTGGTGTAGTTCTTTTGAGCTTCATTAAGGACTTTGCTGCACCAACTTGTCTTTCCTCTGTCCCAATACTTCCCCAATAGCAAAATCTGTTGCATCACACATCAGCTTAAAAGGTAAATCCCAGCTAGGTGGGGCTATGATGGGTGCTGAGGAAAGTTTCTTTATAGATCTTCAAAAGCTAGCATGCATTCTTTATCAAAAGCAAAAAGTACATCAGAGACAAGTAGATTACTCAAAGGTTTGGCAATTTTTGAAAAATCTCTAATGAATCTTCTGTAAAACCCAGCATGTCCCAGTAAGCTCTTAATTTCTTTGACATTATTGGGTGGAGGTAATTTCTCAATTATATCCACCTTAGCCTTGTCTATCTCTATGCCTTTATTAGAGATTTTATGGCCAAGGACTATCCCTTCCGTTACCATAAAATGGCATTTTTTCTAGTTTAAAACTAGGTTAGTCTCTCGACATCTCTTTAGCACCAAGGCAAGATGGTGTAAGCAATTAGGAAAAGAATCACCAAACACTGAAAAATCGTCCATGAAAACCTCAATGAATTTTTCAATCATGTCTGAAAAGATAGACAACATGCATCTTTGGAAAGTGGCAGGTGCATTGCACAATCCAAAGGGCATACGTCTATAAGCAAAGACCCCATATGGGCAAGTAAAAGATGTTTTCTCCTAGTCCTTTGGTTCAACCACAATCTGGTTGTAGCCTGAGTAGCCGTCCAGGAAACAATAGTATGCATGCCCTACAAGTCTCTCCAACATTTGGTCCATGAAGGAAAGTGGAAAGTGATATTTTCTCGTTGCCTCATTGAGCTTTCTGTAGTCAATGCACAATTTCCATCCAGTGATAGTTCTTGTAGGGATGAGTTCATTCCTCTCATTAGGCACCACGGTGATGCCTCCTTTCTTGGAACTACTTGAACAGGGCTCACCCATGGATTGTCCGAAATTGGGTAAATCACCCCTGCCTGCCACAGCTTCATTACCTCCTTCTGTACTACCTCTTTCATGACTGGGTTCAACCTTCTTTGGGGCTGAATGGAGGGCTTGACATCATCTTCTAGCAAGATCTTATGCATGCACATGGAAGGGCTTATCCCTTTTAAGTCAGCAAGGGTCCATCTAATAGCGTTTTGGTGCTTTTGTAGCACTTTAATTAACTCCTTCTCTTGCTCTTAACTTAGAGTAGAGTTGATGATCACTGGGTGGCTCTTATCACTTCTCAAATAAGCATACTTCAGAGTGAGAGGCAATGCCTTCAGTTCAAGTTTGGGTGCTTCCTTCTCTTCCTTCTTTTCCTCTAATGTGCTTGGAATGAGTACCTCGGTTGATTGAATTGCTGCAGTTTCACTGGTTGATAAGGTGTCTTCTTCTGACACTTCCGCAAGTTCTTCTTCTTCAAGAGTTTCTTGTACCAAGGCTTCTACTGCATCCAACCTCATGCATTCTCCCAGTGATTCTCGTGGGTAACTCATGGCCTTGAACACATTGAATACCATTTTCTCATCATGTAGCCTAAGGACCAGTTTTCCTTTTTGGACATCGATGATAGCTCTAGTTGTTACCAGAAATGGCCTTCCAAGACTAATTGAAGCTTTGGCCTCTTCTTCCATATCCAACACCACAAAATCTGCTGGGAAGAAGAAGTCTCCCGCCTTCACCAACAAGTCTTCTACTATTCCATGGGGAAATTTGAATGATTTGTCTGCTAATTAGAGAGCCATTCTTGTTGGTTTGGCTTCTTTAATCTTCATTATTTTCATTATTGCCAAAGACATCAAATTAATGCTTTCTCCCAAATCACATAAGGCCTTTTTCATGGTGATTTCTCCTATAACACAAGGGATTTGGAAGCTCCCAAGGTGCTTCAGTTTCTGTGGTAGTTTGTGTTGAATGATAGCACTGCACTCCTCTATCAACACTACAGTTTCATCATTTTTCCAGCTCATTTTCTTGGTTATTAACTCCTTCAAGAACCTAGCATAAAGTGGCATTTGCTCTAGTGCTTCAGCAAAGGGTATGTTGATTTGGAGTTTCTTGAAAGTCTCCAAGAATCTGAAGAATTGGTTGTCATTTTCACTCTTTCTCAATCGTTGAGGGTAATGAGCTTTTGGAATGTATGGCCTCAGGAACTCTTTTTCTTGGGGAGGATTGAGGGTAGGTGCTTCTGTTTCTTCTTTGTCACTTATACCTTTATCAACTTCTTTCTTTTGTGTTTCCCTTAGGGCTTCCTTCACTTCCTTCCCACTCCTTAGTGTAATGACCTTACATTCCCCCCTTGGGTTTGCCATGGCATCACTAAGAGAATTATGGTTAGGGATTTGCTTTGATAGATATCTAACTTGTGCCTCAAGCTTCTTAATAGCAGCCCCCCTGATTTTGCATATTTGATCTTACTTCCTCCTTGAAAGTTCTCATGTCCTTAGATTCTTCCAAAAGCTTTGCCAGTAGGTTCTCTATCCTTGATAGCTTGTCCTCAAGGGGAGGATGTGCAGCTGGGTTAGAATTTGGAGGTTGAGAATGGCTATTTTGTGTTGGATATGGAAGCTGGGAAGAGGTGTTATGTCGGGTTTGATATGGTCTTTGCTTGGAGTGTTGATAAGTAGAATTATTGTAATGGTTGGAATTTTGAGGCCTATGATCTTGGGTTTGGCTTTGCTAGCTTCCCCACCCAAAGTTTGGGTGGTTCTTCCAACCAGGATTGTAGGTTTTGGAGTGTGGATCATAGGATTGTCTTGATGAGTTTCCAACATAATTGGCCTGTTTCCAACCACATCCTTCCTCTGTATTTACCCCTTCTTGAGCTGATGGTTGAGTACTGATTGCTGCAACCTGATTCCTCTCCATCTGCTTGGTGAGTTCTGCTAATTATTGGTAATCAACTTGTTCTGAGCTAGCAATGCATTCATATGACTCAGCTCCATCACTCTTTTGTTGGTGCTCCGGTCTGAGGCATAGAAGTACTCATTATTAGCCACACTTTCAATGATATATATGGCCTCTTCTATGGTCTTTTTGGTATTGAGAGAGCCTTCTGAAGAGTGGTCCAGGGCCTTCTTTGCTTCTCTAGAAAGATCTTTATAGAAAATATGCAGCTGCACCAATTCGTTGAATATATCCGGTGGGCATCTTCATGTTAACTCCTTATACCTTTCCCAGGCTTCATATAAGATTTCTCCATCTAGCTGCCTGAAGGTTTGAACCTCTATTCTCAACTTGATTATTCTCTATGGAGGGTAAAACGTTGTTTGAAACTTGTTAAAACTCTCCTTAGGAAAAGATTCAAGCCACTTAGATGCTTTGTCCCTAAGAGAAAAGGGGATCAAGAGCAATCTATAGGTGTCAGGATGAATACCATTGGCTTTCACAGTGTCACAAATTCTCAGGAATGTAGTTAGGTGTTGGTTGGGATCTTCTTGGGCACTTCCTCCAAATGAACAATTATTTTGATCCAGGGTGATGAGTTGAGGTTTTAGCTCAAAGTTGTTGGCATGAATGGTTGGTTTTAGGATGCTACTTCCACAATTCCCTGGGTTTGGGTTGATGAAAGAACCTAGAACTCTTATCTCTTGCCTAACATGGTTGCCAGCACCCTCTCCAACATGATTTCCCATGCCTTCTCCTTGATGGTTATTCATATCATCATCCATGTCTATATCCAGATCATCCTCTTCTTCTTCTGCACTAATGGCCCCCTTTTCTCTTGCTTCCCTCCTTAGTCTAAGGAAGGTCCTCTCAGGTTTAGATTCAAAAGAGGTTGAAGCTCCTTCTTTTCTACCTGTCATACACACAGCCAAACAAATACAAGAGAACAAGTGAAGGAATCACTCTTGTTAAGAATTGTGATTAGAGAGATTGGTGCAATTCATCAAACAGTTAGTCGATTAGTATGCAAGTGTGTAAATAAGCAATGAAAAGTAATTGAAATTGCTGAAAATTAAAGAGAACAAATTGAAATTAAACTAATCAACAAAAGAAAGAAAAGTGTTCAATCTAATTACCCTCCGATTTAATCATTGTCAATGCAAAATCAATCCCGAGCAACGGTGCCATAAACTTGATGGGTGAAATCTGTATCTCTACAAATTCCCTTCGGTAAGTATACCAAATTTATCGTCAAATAAAAGCTCACAGTAGAGTGAGGTTGAATCCCACAGGGATTGATTGGTTGAGCAACTTTAATTAGAGGAATGGTCTAGTTGAACTAATCAGAATTGAATTGAGATTTGTAGAAATTTAAATGGCGGAAAATGTAAATAGCAAGAAATATAAATGATAGAAAGGTAAATAGCTGAATGTAATGTGCAGGAAGTAAATTACAGAAAGTAAATTGCAGGAAATTAAAAGGGAATGGGGGTGATGAACATCAAAGTAAACAGAATATAGAAAGTGGAAAGATAAGAATAGGAAAGCTTATTGGGTTCAGGAGATGTTGCATTCTCCGGATCAAGTTCATTATCATCTTTTCCTCAATCTATGCAACTCATTGATCTCTTGGCAATCTTAGGTGATTGAATCCCAATTCCATGGCAATTAAATCTCTCTAAGCTTGAACAATTGCCCAATTCCTTGATCTAATTGCTCACGGGAAGAGATAAAGTATGATTACTGATTATACCACATGTTTATCTAGATCAAAGTACCGGGAGGATTATATGTCACTATATCTGTCCAACCCCCAACCTAGTCCAACATAAGAAAGAATTTCTAGCATTAATCCATCATTCCTCTTCCAAGGTTCCGAGGGATTCCAAGTATGAACATTTTCTCTTCCGAGACAATTGCTCAATTAGATGAAGATCGAAAGCTTTCAAGCAAATCAAAGAGAATGAATAGAGGAAGAACAATAAGAACTATAATTGATCCATTGAATTACAACAGAGCTCCCTAACCCAATAAAGTTGGGTTAAGTTGATCATAGCTCTGGGAAATGGAAATTGAAAAGTAAAGTGCATTAGAAAGTAAATTGAGTACAGAGAAAAGTAAATTGTGGGTGTTTACAATCCTGGATGCCTTCTAGGTTCCAATCCCCCTTTTCTAGTTCAAAACTACTCCTATATATACTACTTCTCTGATCCTTAGTTGAGTCTGCAAGTATCTGGATGTGGGATCTTGGCCTTAGTCGAAGCAGTTAACAAACTCATTGGGCTTTGCTCAGCTTGCTGGAGGAGTTTAAGTTAGGTAGTAGTCACGTTAGTTAGGCCATTAGTGTGAGCAACGTGATATGTAAATTCCTGGCTCAAAGACGTTAGTGACACCAATGTAGTCACTAACGTCCCAAAATCCCTTGAATTCATGTTATTCCTGGCGTTAGTGGCACTAACGTGGCCACTAACACCACTCATTCTTCACCATCGCTGGCATTAGTGGCATTAACGCCACCACTAACGCGAGGTCTTGCCCCTTCTTCCACGATAATGCCCACGCTAGTGGCATTAACGTGGCCACTAACGTGGCTTTCCTTGCCTTGCTTTAACCCATCGAAGACGTTAGTGGTATCAACGCCATCACTAACGCTGCAAGCTGCCCCTCTTCCACGTTAATGGCTCACGTTAGTGGCACTAACGTGGCCATTAATGTGGCTCTTTCTTCCTTTGCTTCTCCTTTTGATCACATTAGTGTTGTCAATGCCACCACTAACGTCCTCCTTCTTGCTTTGCTCTACGTTAATGGCACTAACGTGGGTTTCCTCCCTTGAGTTTGCTTTTGATCACGTTAGTGACACCAACGTTACCATTGACAGTGCTCATCTTGTTTTGCTCTACGTTAGTGCCCATGTTAGTGGCACTAACGTGGCTCTTCTCTACATCTTCTTACCTGAAATTAATCAAACAATTTGTATCAAAGCCTTGCTCTAATCATAAGATAATGCATCATTCATTATATCATTCAATCCTTGCATTATTCTCATGAAAATATTTAGAATTCACAATGTTTGATTGAATCTAGATATGAATGCATACTCAACTAAATACTTGATTATTGTCTAAGAAAATGCATGAAACTAACCTAAAACATACTCAAAATGGCTTGTAAAACTAGCCAAGATGCCATGGTATCATTCGGTAAGGCTCTGCGCTGACAGAGAAGGCTGAAACACTAAGTGCTGAACAGTAGTACCTCCTTTATCCTAGAGAGACTGAAGGTTAGGAATCTTAAATAAAAGATAATCCTCCTATAGCCTCAGGACTAGCTCTCCCTTCTCAACATCTATCAGGGCCTTCCTAGTAGCTAAGAAGGGCCTTCCAAGGATGATGGAGTAATTCTTGTCCTCTCTATTGTCAAGTATCATGAAGTCCGCAGGGAGGTAAAGGTCTTCAACCTTTACAAGGACATTCTTCACCATTCCAAATGCTCATTTCAGGGACTTGTTTGCCATCTCCAGTGAGATTCTGGTGGGCTTCACCTCTTGAATTCCCAGCTGCTTCATCCCAAAGAGAGGCATAACATTAATACTTGAGCCAAGGTCGCACAATGCCTTCTCAAAAGTGATGGTCGCTATTGTATAGGGAATAAGGAAGCTTCTGGGATTTGGCAACTTTTGAGGCAGCTTTTTTTTTACCAGGGCACTGCACTCCTTGGTTAGCACCACAGTTTCATCTCCCTTCAGGGTCTTCTTGTCTGAGATTACACTTTTTAGCCGTATATGGGGGTTTTCTTCTCCAGCACCTCTGCATAAAAAGGAGATATTGACTTGCAGCTTCCTGAAGACTGCCAAGAACTGAGCAAGTTGCTCATCCTCAGGCTCCTTTTGCATGGCTAGATGAGCAGGGAAAAACGATTCCACACAATCTAACCGACAAGTGTACCGAGTCGTATCAAGTAGTAATAACTCACATAAGTGAGGTCGATCCCATAAGGATTGATGGATCAAGCAATTTTAGTTAGGTGATGAATTTAGTTAAGTTAGCAAGTAATGATTTGAGTGATTTGTGATTGACAGAAGGTAAATTGCAAGAAATTAAAATGTTGGAAGTGAAATAGTAGAAACTTAAATGGCAAGTAATATAAATTGCTGAAATTCAAAGTGAAAGAAGTTAAAAGAATTGAAACTTAAATTGCAAGAAAGGTAAATAACTAAATCTTAGAATGCAAGAAATTAAAAGTGCAGAAATTAAATGACAAAGAATCTTAAATTGCATGAATTGTAAAGGGAATTTGGTGCAGGAAATCAAACAACAAGACAAATCAAATGAAAAAGGAAATCAGAGAAGTCCGTAATGAAGAAAATCAGAGGAAATGATTCATCAAGGATTGGAGATATTGTAATCCATCATGAATCAATTGAGTCTTAACTCCTTTCTCAATCATATGAGTAGATCTATAGCGGATTGAAATTGATTGGATCCTAATTCCTTGGCAATCCAATCTGTCTAATCACAATTAATCTTGCCAATTCCTTGATCTAATTGTCATGAGAAGAGGTCAAGTGAAAATCTCTCATCCATAAGCCACACTAACTCAAGATCTCAATTCCTCTTGAATGGTGCTGATCAAGAGAGTTGTGAAGGATAGAGCTCCAATTCTAATGCAAGTGATTCCCCTTCTGAGGCTCACACAAGCATTCAATTGAATTCAACCCCCTTACGGAGTAAATAATTCGAAATCAAAACAGAAGATATCCAATAGCTACAAAATTGAATTGAGAAGAAGAAGAATTTCATTGATTTATTAGAATTACAATAGAGCTCCTCCCCCTAATGAATTTGGGGTTTAGTTCATCATAGCTCAAGTAAAACCATGAAACGGAAAGTTACAGAGAAATTTAAAAGGGGAAAATTGCAGAAGGAACAAATACAAATTTAGATCTAACAAACTAACTCCTATGCCAACCCAGCCTTCCGATCCCCTTTTCATCTTCAAACATTCTTCTATTTATAGGCTTCTTCTCCTCTTTAATTGGGTCTCCAGTGTACTTGGATTTAGGCCTTGGCCTTGATTGAAGCAGGAAAGAATCACTCAAGTTGACCTTGGCTAAATGTTCACAACTTGCAGGGTGCCATTTAGTACTAAAATTGGCCTTAACGTTGGTGGCAACGTTTTTGTGAAAACGTTGAGCTCAAACACTGCATAAAAATTGAATTCTGGTTACTGTCATCAGCATTTGACTCAACGTTGGTGCACCAACGTTCGCGCATCCACGCATGCGCGTACACCACGCTTACGCATGCATTGCCATTTTTCCATTCCACGCGTACGCTTCATAGACGCGTACGCGTTGATTCAGCATTTTGTGCCTGTGCATTGCTCACGCATTTGCGTGTCTGGCTAAAATATGCATCCACGTATACGCGTTTCCCACGCGTATGCGTCGATGCAAATTTTTCAATTTCAAATCAAGGCTGCTCGTCGCGGACGTTGGAGGCAACGTTTGAGACAACGTTGGACCTCCAACATTCGTTCAATCACGCGTACGCGTGACCCATGCGTACGTGTCGATGGTGAATTTTGCCATTCTACGCGTATCCATGCGTATGCGCCATCGACACTCACAGTCTCCTCCTAAGCCTTGTTCTCCTTTATTTCCCCAGTAGTAGGTTCCTCCTTAGGTTCGGCCTCAGCTTCCATAGTGAGGGTCTTGCACTCTTCCCTTGGATTTACTTCCATGTTACTTGGAAGAGTGTTGGAAGGAGCCTCAGGTATCTTCTTGCTCAGCTGGCATACCTGTATCTCCAAATTCCAAATGGATGACCTAGTTTCAGCCATGAAACTATGAGTGATCTTGGAGAGGTTAGAAACTATTGTAGCCAAGTCAGAGAGGCTTTGTATAGGCATCTCCATCTGCTGCTGAGAGGGTTGGAACTGTCTATTATTGAACATATTCTGGTTGGTTCCATCCTGATTATTGTTGAAGCCTTGTTGAGGCCTCTGCTGATCTCTCTACCCAAAGTTAGGATGATTTCTCCATCCCTGATTAAAAGTATTCGAATAGGGATTATTATTGAAATTTCTGGAGGAATTTCCGATGTAGTTCACCTCCTCTATGGTGGTCCAAGCATTGTCACCAGCATCCCCTTCATAAGCTGCCTTTTGAGCATTGGCAGCTAAACTCTGCACCCCACTCAGGTGTTGGGAGATCATGTTGATCTGCTGGGACATGAGCTTGTTCTAAGCCAAAATGGCGTTCAAAGTGTCCATCTCTATGACTCCTCTCTTCTGAGTAGTCCTAGTGTTCACAGGGTTTTCATCAGAAGTGTACATATACTGGTTGTTTGCAACCATCTCAATGAGCTATTGCGCCTCCTCAGGCGTCTTCTTCATGTGGAGTGAGCTACCAGTAGAGTGATCCAGTAACATTTTGGACATCTCAGAGAGACCATCATAGAATATCTCCAACAAGTTCCACTCTGAGATCATGTCAAGAGGGCATCTCCTGATCAGCTGTTTGTACCTCTTCTAGGCTTCATAGAGGAATTCTCCCTCCTTCTGTCTGAAAGTGTAGACTTCCACCCTAAGCTTACTCAGATTTTGAGGTGGAAAAAATTTGGTCAAAAACCTATTGACCACCTTCTCCCATGTGTCGAGGCTCTCTTTAGGCTGAAAATCCAGCCATAACTTTGCTCTGTCCCTTAAAGCAAAGGTGAAGAGTATGAGCTTGTAAGCCTCTGGGTTCACTCCATTAGTTTTGACAGGATCATAAATCTGTAGGAAATCAGATATGAATTTATTGGGGTCCTCCTGTGGGAGTCCATGAAACTGGCAATTCTGTGGCACTAGAGTAACCAGTTGAGGCTTAAGCTCGAAGTTGTTGGCACCTATGGCATGTATAGATATGCTGCGCCTATAGAAGTTAAAGGTGTGTGTAGTATAGAGACAAAGACCTTCCTTGCATCTCCTCCAGCGTCTGGATTAGCTGCCACAATTGTATCTGCAGCTTCTTGCTCTAGAGATTTTGTGAGGTTCCCTCTGACTCTACTAGCTTGAGCTTGTTGCAATCGCCGCCTTAAGGTCTTCTCGGGTTCAGGATCAGGATTAAGAAAGGCTTCTCTATCCCTGTTCCTGCTCATAAACAAGAAAAAACAAAACAATAAAAGGGGAAAGAAGTGAGTCTCTATGTCAGAGTATAGAGAGCTCCCTATGAGAAATTCTAATAAAAAAGTCAAATGAGTCAAAGTAAAAAAAAATAAAAAATAAAGGTGTTTTTAAATTAAAGATTTTTCAAAAATAAAGAGAGAGAAGAAGTTAAGAAGTTTTCAAAAAAGAAGAAAGAAAAAAAAGTCAAAGTGACACCAAACTTAAAATTAAAATAAGATAAGGCAAATAACTAACTAACAAGATTTAAAATTAAAAATGGAGGGTTTATTTTGAAAACTTTCAAAAATTAGAAAGAGAAAATCAAATAAAAGTTTTAAAATTCAAATTTGAAAGAAAGAAAGATTAACAAAATACTAAACTTTTAAAATTTGAATTTTAAAATAAAGATAAGATAACAAAATTTGAAAATAAAGGAAAAAGATAGAAGATTTGGTTTTAATTTTTTTTTTCAAAAATAAAAGGAAAAAAGTCAAATAAAGATTTTGAATTTCAAAATTAAAGAAAGAAAAATAAAGAAACTCTAAATTTTAAAATTTGAATTTAAAATATAGATAAAATAAGATAAGATATTAAAGTTTGAAACTTTAAGAAAAGATAAAGATTAAAGGTCAAGAAAGATAAACACGATATGATTTTAAAAAGAAAATTAATTAAAAAGAATAGGAAAAGGCTTGAAAATTTTGAAATTTAAAAATAAAAAGGAAATATGAAAAGACACCAAACTTTAAAATTTAAAATTAAATCAAAATAAGATAATAAGAAAAATTTGAAAATTAAAAAGGAAAAATAAACAATATTGTTCATACCCTGACCGAGCTCCCCAAACTCGGCAAAGTTCATCGAAGGTCCGACCTCATCCCCAGACCCATGCCTGAGGTCGGACCTCGGACAATAAAGCTAAAGAAGCCCAAAAGGAACGAAGCCCAAGACCTAAAGGCCGAAAAGGCCTAGGAAAGGCGGTTCCACAAAGATAAAGATAAAACTCCCAAAAGGATAAGATAAGATAAGAATATCTTATCCAGGGAAGATCACGGCCAACTACTATAAATACACTGGAGCACCCAGGTATAACACACACTCTAATTCTACTCAATATCTGCTTGGACCCATGCTAACTTAAGCATCGGAGTGTCATTGCAGGTACCACCACCAACCACTCGGCATACCAAGCTCGGGTCATCAATCCCCCCATCTCGGGCCTCCCTAAGACGACCGAGCTGCGCGTTTCAGGTAACCCTCGGAACATTGGCGCCGTTGCCGGGGACCTGGAAGTCATCCCTTTACCATGGCGGACGACCCTCTCAACAATAACCACGTTACATCAGAACAAGAGGAGGAAGTTGACACCGGAGAACGACCGGACAGCCCTCTATCACCCCGCACTCCAGGAGGAAACAAACAGAATCGCCCAAAGACATCACTCCCAAACCAAGATCCCCAAAATCCCGAAAGCTCGGAAATTCTAGAAGCAGTTCGGACACAGCAAAACCGGCTGAAACAACTCGAAGAGGGCGTGAAAAAGCAGAAAGAAACTGAACAAGATCTGAGGAGGGAAGCTCGCAAGCGCAGAGAATTAGAAGAAAAACTACGGAAAATAGAGGCCAACCTGAAGGACCGGACGGAACGCGGCACCACCCCCGAAGGCAATCATGATCCCTTCACACGAGAGATCATGAAGGAGAAGGTACCGCGAAACTTCAAACCGCCCGATATGGACCTCTACGATGGCACCACCGATCCAAGTCACCACCTCAGCAACTTCAGAAGCAGAATGTACCTAGTCGACGCCTCCGACGCGATTCGGTGCAAAGCCTTCCCCACCACCCTCACCAAGTCGGCCATGAAGTGGTTCGACAACCTGCCACCAGGATCAATCTCCAGCTTCGAGGACCTAACCAAAAATTCCTAACAAGGTTCTCTATTCAAAAGGACAAGACAAAACACGCCCCCAGTCTACTCGGGATCAAGCAAGGTAACCAAGAAACTCTCCGAGAATACATGGAGCGATTCAACAAAGCCTGCCTGGACATACAACACTTGCCCACTGAAGCAGCCATCATGGGACTGGCAAACGGCCTAAAAGAGGGACCGTTTAGCCAATCCCTATCCAAACGATACCGACCTCTCTATACGAGGTGCAGGAGCGGGCAGAAAAATACATCAACATGGAGGAAACCTCCCAGCTGAGAGACTCTTCTAGAAAAGAATCAACCTACCCGCTCCGAGATCGAGATCGGGAACAGAAGAAGAAAGAAGAACCCAACTCGGACAAGCCGCGGAAGTACCACAGCTACACCCCCTCCGAGTCTCCCTAGTAGACGTCTACAGAGAAGTATGCCACACCGAAAAGATCCCACCACCCGACCTCTAAAACACAAGAGAGCGGGGAGAGATCAGTCCGAGTACTGTGAATACCACAAACTTTATGGCCATTCTACTAACGACTGCCACGACCTAAAAAATGTTATAGAAAAACTAGCCAGAGAAGGAAAACTCGACAGATACATAGCAGAGAAAGGAGAAGAGACCAAGAAGAGAAGGAGGGGAGATAACGAAGATCGGGCAGAACGAACCCCACGAACCCCTGAAAGACACGTACACATGATAACGGAGGTTTCGCAGGCGGAGGAACATCCAGATCCTCGCGAAAAAGGCACCTCAAAGAAGTCTACCACATCCGAGAAGACAGTCCCCTGCCCGAGCTACCTATTATCTCATTTACCCGAGAAGATGCTCAAGGGATAATACCCGGGCACGACGATCCAATGGTAATCACCATTATTCTAGCAAACGCCAACTTACATCGAACCCTGATTGACCAGGGAAGCTCAGCAGATATCCTGTTCAAAGCGGCTTTCGACAAACTCGGACTTGAAGAAAAAGAGCTAAAAGCCTATCCCGCCGACCTATTTGGGCTAGGGGACACCCCAATCCATCCCTTAGGATACGTCTCGCTACACACTACCTTTGGAAAAGGCGAGCAATCTAAAACATTAAACATCGACTACATTATAGTCGACGTCACTTCAGCATACAATGCCCTCATTGGGCGACCAACCTTAAACAGACTGGCAGCTATAGTCTCGACCCCACACCTCTGTATGAAGTTCCCCACCACAAAAGGAATCGCTACCCTAAAGGGCGACCAAAAACTAGCACGACGATGCTACAACGAAAGCCTAAGCCTAAAAGGGAAAGAGATCAACACGATAGAACTCGGACGAGTCCAAGCCCGAGAAGATCTTCGACCACAACCAGAGGGAGAAACCGAAAAGTCCAGATTGGGAGCACACCTGAAAAAACGACAAACATAGGGGCAAACCTCGAAGCGGGCTTAAAAGAGGAACTCATAACCCTCTTAAGGGAGAATTCCGACCTCTTCGCCTGGAGAGCCTCCGACATGCCAGGCATAAGCCCCGACCTGATGTGCCATAAGCTATCAGTGTACCCGGGATCCCGACCTGTCCAACAAAGACGCAGAAAGCTCGGGCCCGAACGCATGCAAGCAATAGAGGAACAAGTACAAGCACTACTAGATGCAGGGTTCATTAGGGAAGTAAAATACCCCCTATGGCTCGCAAACGTGGTCCTGGTAAAAAAGCCCAATGGAAAATGGAGAATGTGCGTCGACTACACGGATCTCAACAAAGCCTGCCCCAAAGATCCATATCCACTACCAAACATCGACGCCTTAGTAGATGCAGCCTCAGGCTATAGATATCTCTCCTTCATGGACGCATACTCAGGATACAACCAAATCCCGATGTACGGACCTGACCAAGAAAAGACCTCGTTCATAACCCCAAGGGCAAACTACTGCTACGTAGTAATGCCCTTCGGGCTGAAGAACGCAGGGGCAACCTACCAGAGGCTAATGAACAAAGTGTTCTCAGAGCACATCGGACTACAACTGGAGGTGTACGTCGACGACATGCTGGTAAAGACACAGGAAGACAGAAACTTGCTGACCGACCTCGCCAGTGTCTTCGGCACCCTCAGAAAACACAACATGAGACTTAACCCGACGAAGTGCACCTTCGCCGCAGAAGCCGGAAAGTTCTTAGGCTTCATGCTGACTCAAAGGGGCATCGAAGCAAACCCGGACAAATGCCAAGCAATACTCAATATGAAGAGCCCGACATGTGTCAAAGAAGTACAACAACTGAATGGAAGACTGGCCGCCCTATCAAGATTCTTGGCAGGATCAGCGATAAAATCACTACCTCTCTACTCACTCCTAAAGAAAGGGAAGCCCTTCTCGTGGACCCCGGAGTGCGAAAAAGCCTTTCAAGAATTCAAGGAATTCCTCGGGCGGCCACCAATCCTAACCCGACCTTTAAAAGGGGAAGAGCTCGTACTATACCTCTCGGTCGGACATCGGGCAGTCGCTTCAGCGCTAATACGAGAAAATGATCAAGGACAACACCCCATATACTTCGTAAGCAAGGCACTACAAGGGGCCGAATTAAACTATCAAAAGATAGAAAGATTCGCCTACGCCCTAGTGCTCACAGCCCGGAGGCTCCGTCCCTACTTTCAAGCCCACACCATCAAAGTCCGGACAGACCAACCCATGAGACACATCCTGCAAAAAACAGACCTGGCAGGACGAATACTACAATGGGCGGTGGAACTGTCCGAGTTCGACCTCCACTATGAAGCCCGGACTGCCATAAAATCTCAATATCTAGCCGACTTCATCGCAGAATACACTGAGACCCCTGGAACCCCACTCTCATGGAACCTATATGTCGACGGGTCCTCAAACAAAACGGGAAGCGGAGCCGGGGTCATACTCGAAAGCGACCAAGGAACGCGGATAGAACTATCCCTAAAATTCGAGTTCCAGGCTTCAAACAACCAAGCTGAATACGAGGCCCTACTAGCTGGTCTGAAGCTAGCCAAAGAGATCGGAGCCCAGAGAATCGCGATCTTCAGCGACTCCCAGGTCATCACATCACAAGTAAATGGAAGTTACCAGGCCAAAGACCCAACTATGAAAAAATACCTGGACCAAACACAGGCACAATTACGCCACTTCCCAGAAATACAAATCCAGCACATACCTCGGGAACAAAATGCCCGGGCAGACGCCCTCTCAAAGCTTGCTAGCACCAAGCCCGGAGGCAACAACAGAAGTCTTCTCCAGGAAACCTTACAATCTCCCTCCGTGCCAAGAGAGGAAGAAATACTAAATATATCCAACCAACAGCAAGGATGGATGACCCCCATACTCAACTACCTGAGGTCAGGAACTCTCCCGCCGAAAGAAAAGAAGCTAAAAGGCTTACAAAGGACGCCAGAATTATACACTAATTCACGACATATTATACAGAAGAGGATTCTCAAATCCCCTCCTTAGGTGCGTTCCGACCTCAGAAACAAAAGGCGTCCTCGAAGAAGTCCACGAAGGCATGTGGGAACCATCTCGGAGCTCGGGCACTATCCAAAAAAGTAGTCAGGGCCGGGTTCTACTGGCCGACCTTGCAAAGAGACGCAACAGAGTTTGTGAAATATGCCCCCCTGCCAAAAACACGCCAATTTTCACAAGGCACCACCCGAAGACCTTATCAGCATCACTGCGCCATGGCCCTTCGCAAATGGGGACTCGATTTACTCGGCCCGTTCCCACAAGGACCGGGGCAAGTCAAATACCTCATAATAGGGGTCGACTACTTCACAAAGTGGATCGAAGCTGAACCCTTAGCCACCATTACGACTCAGAAAAGCCGCAAATTCCTATACAAAAACATTGTCACAAGGTTCGGAGTCCCCTACTCCATCACAACAGACAATGGAACACAATTCACGGACACAAGTTTTCAGAAATTGGTGGCCGAACTAAAAATCAAACAGCAATTCACATCAGTGGAGCACCCACAAGCCAATGGGCAAGCAGAGGCTGCAAATAAAGTCATCTTGGCCGGGTTAAAACGAAGACTCCAAGAGACCAAAGGGGCGTGGGCCGAGGAGCTCCCCCAGGTACTATGGGCATATCGGACAACCCCACACTCTACAACGGGAGAATCACCGTTCTGACTAGCTTATGGGATGGAGGCAATGATTCCCATCGAAATAGATGAAGGGTCACCCAGAATCATCTTCTACAATGAAAAAGATAACCCGCAGGCACAAAGGGAAGAACTCGACCTCCCCCCCGAGGTCCGAGAAAGAGCCCGGATTCGAGAAGAAGCCTTAAAACGGCGAACGGCCCTCAGATACAATCAGAAAGTTATAAAGCGAAGCTTCTCCATCCACGACCTAATTCTAATCCGAAATGACATCGGAACACAAAAGTCGGGAGAAGGAAAGCTAGCCGCAAATTGGAAAGGGCCCTACAAGGTAACAGAAGTCTTAGGAACAGGCTATTACAAAGTATCCGACCTAGAAGGCAACGAGCTGCCCAGGGCCTGGCACGCCTGTAATCTAAGACGGTACTACAGCTAGAAAATTTAACCCGAGGTGTACTCTTTTTCCCTACAAGGGTTTTTAATGAGACACCCGGTTAAAATAAAACACCCGACCTAGTCAAGGGTAAACACTTTGTAAATATTCTTTCTTTTTAATACTAATCGAATTTTTCTATTTTCTTTTCTCCTTCCTCATGACGAAACAAATCTTAGAAAGTACCCCACCAAGGCGCATTAATTTATGCTCGACAAAACGCAAAAAATCATTTGTCAAGACCCCATACAAGGTCGGCAAAGATAAAAGCGACGAGGTTCAAATTAATGTGAGAAGTTATAAAGTAACTCTGAAAAGGCTCAAAAAAAAAAAAAAAAAAGAGCCAAATAAAAAGAGATTACAAAAATAACTTAAAGGGCCGACCAACGAAAAGGTCGGACCTAACAAAAGGAGGTACTCAAAGGCCCGAGGTCCGAAGAAAAGCCCGGATCCAAGGAAGAAGCCTCAAAACAAAAGTTTCAAAACGCTAAGCTAAAAAGTTGTTATCCAAAAAGCAACTAAAAAGCATAAAAGCGGAAACAAAAGCCAAAACGCGAACAAGGCTAAAACAAAGGTTTCAAAACGCTAGCTAAAAAGTTGTTATCCAAAAGCAACTAAAAAGCATAAAAGCGGAAACAAAAGCCAAAACGCGAACAAGGCTAAAACAAAGGTCGCAAAACGCTAGCTAAAAAGTTGCTATCCAAAAAACAACTACAAAGCATAAAAAGCGGAACAAAAAGTCAAAAGCGCAAAAACACCGCATAATAAGCTAAAAAAGTTACTACAAGTAGCTAAATAGCGAAAGGTGTCCAAAGCGTTCACGAAAAACATCCAAAAAGCAAAAAGAACCCACAGGCCGGGTAAAAAGGCCAAAAACAAAAGATCACAGAGGATCAAGGACCTTTCCGGTCTCCACATCACAGAAGGCTGCGGAGGAAAAATGAAACTGGGACTGCATCAACGACACCGTCATCCCGGTTTAAAACCTCCACGCCAGAACCATCCCCGGCCAAAGTTGAAGTCGGATCCGCAACCGGAACCTTGAGGTCGGACGCCGGAGCCTTGGGGTCGGACACCGGAACCTCATCCTCGGCAGGGGCAGGAACAATCTTTCCTCCACAACAATGTTATCCGTACTGAATAAGCTCAGATCCAGGTCGGGAGCAAGAACCCGGATCTGATCCCTCAAATTCACAAACATAGCATCCATACCCTTGGCCACATTATCTTCCAGCTCGTAAAATCATCCCGAGCCGATTGCAACTTCTCCTTCGTCTCCACAAGCTCGGCATACAGCTTGGTATAGTTCTCCGTCGCCACCTTCGCCATCTCCTCAGATGTCTTCGCCGCCGCCACAGCCGCGGTAGCCCTAGTTTTCTCTTCCTCCAAAGAGATCTCCAGCTCAGTAATCCTGGCAGCCTTCAGTTGACTAATCTTATCAAGATCAGACTGAGCCTTCTCAAGTCGGGAGCTGGTCGCACCAATGGGGGATTTCTTGAACTCCTGGGCAATAGCGGCATGAAGACTGGCCATCCAGACACAGCTCCGCGCCATATACTGAAAATGATGCTCCATAGACACATCATCAGTAGAAATAAAAGTCTGAGGAAGAATATGCTGTTCAATCCAACCAAGGGCATCAAAATCCTTGTCATTAAAACCCGCAAGCTCCTGAGGGTCTTCTGTTTCTTGGGGGAGGACCCGAGGTCGAAGGCGGGAAAGGTGACCGGGCCCAGAGGTCGGAGGATCTTGAGTTATAGCTCGGAACTGAGGAGTCGGAATGGTCTTCGACCGAGTCTGAACACCCACAGTAGCCTTCTGCGGAGAAGATCGGCAGAAGCCTCAGCCTCGATATTCCGAGCAGCCGCAGACTTCTTCGACCGACGAAGAAACTTCATGGAATCCGCCTGAGAAGACATCTCTGCAGAAACAAAAAGAAAGGGATTATCACAAACAGGAATTCCACCAAAACAGGCAAAATACTAAAGGATGAAGCTCGGAGAGGTCGGGAACTACCTAACTCGGAACGGAGAAGGCTTGGATCTCCCAACATTTTCTTCGTGTCCAAGTGAGGTGCCCGACCCCATAAACTGCTCAACACACCCACAAAAGCCTGCTCCACCTCATCTAGACTCTCAAAGGTATACTTACCGACATACATTCTCTTGCCAACAAAGAGGAAAAGAAGGCTCCCCACTCTCATCTAGAAAGAAAGGTCGGACGTCCCCAGCAGCCCGGACCTTGAAATAATAGTTCTTAAAATCATGAAAGGACTCATCGTACAAAGTACAAAACTTCTTTCCCTGGTTAGCCCTAAAAGAGACCCAAGACACCTTCCCTCCACCCGACCCCGGTTTCGTCAACACAAACAGATAGAAAAAAGAGAAAAGGGGGAGACGCCCAAAAACTGACACAAAAGTTGGAACAGCTTTAAAAATGCCCAAGAATTGGATGGAGTTGCGTAGGGGCAAGATTACAAGACCACAGCACCTCGGATTCCAGGTCAGTAAAGGGAAGTCGGACACCCAGCTTAGAGAAAAAACAATCGTAAGCATAAAGAAAAGCTTCTCGGAACTTTCTAAAGGCGGGAAGCACTCTCTCCTCGGACTCCGGGCTACTAGCTCATAATCCCGCTCAGACTCTCTATTCTCACAAATGCTACACTCCCTACGGAACCTAGCTAAATACTCAGAATCTACAACAGAAGGGACTCTTAGAGGACCAGGATCTACCCAGCCAAGACCACTTGGAATCTTGGTCGACATTGCTTGAAAAACCTTTCGAGACATAAAATTCTTGCCTACAAGAAGAATACAATAGCAAGCAACAATCACATAAAAGCAGACAGCGAAAACCCATTCAGCAAAAACAAGAAACAAAGATCTTTATAGAAGAAAATGCAGCAACAAAATACCAGAGAAAGAGCCCCCCCCCCCATATACAAGCAAACAGAGCAATGGCGGCGCCTCTTTTCGGGGCAACCCAGGCATAGAGAAAAAGAAACAGACAAAGAGCCACACAAAGAACAGAAGCATATGAGTACAAAAGAAAAGAGACGAACAAACCTAGAAAGAAAGAAAACGGCGAGCTCCGACAGCAAGGGGAACGAAACGGCGGCGCAGAGGAAACCCCGGAAAAACGCACAGAAAGATTTGAGGAAGAAGAACAAAGTGAAAGAAGGAGCGGTGCTCGAAGAAGAAGATGGCGAAAACTTAGAAAAAACAGAAAGGAACAGAATAAACGAAGAAAGGAGGAAAGGGGCAAATAAATAATGCCTTCACAAAGCCCGAACGGAAATCGAGGAGAAACGGTTAAAATGCAATAAATGCAGAAACGGCCATTTTTGAATTTTGAAAAGAACTACTATGCCCGAGCTCGACCTCTCAAGGACGAACTCGGGCAGGGGCACTGTTCATACCCTGACCGAGCTCCCCAAACTCGGCAAAGTTCATAGAAGGTCCGACCTCATCCCCAGGCCCATGCCTGAGGTCGGACCTCGGACAATAAAGCTAAAGAAGCCCAAAAGGAACGAAGCCCAAGACCTAAAGGCCGAAAAGGCCTAGGAAAGGCGGTTCCACAAAGATAAAGATAAAACTCCCAGAAGGATAAGATAAGATAAGAATATCTTATCCAGGGAAGATCACGACCAACTACTATAAATACACTGGAGCACCCAGGTATAACACACACTCTAATTCTACTCAATATCTGCTTGGACCCATGCTAACTTAAGCATCGGAGTGTCATTGCAGGTACCACCACCAACCACTCGGCATACCAAGCTTGGGTCATCAATCCCCCCATCTCGGGCCTCCCTAAGACGACCGAGCTGCGCGTTTCAGGTAACCCTCGGAACAAATATTAATTTTAAAAATTTAAAGGAAAGACATTAAAAAAACACCAAACTTAAAAATTTTGAAATCAATTAACACTAATTTAAAAAAAATTGAGTGAGAAACACTAAAAAACACCAAATTTAAAAATTTTGAAATCAAACAAGAGAAAATAACGAAAAAAATTTGAACAAAAATAAAAAAGGGAAAAGATAAACAAGACAGAAATTGAATGTTCAAGTAAGCAAACAAGATCTGTTCATACCCCGGGTCACAGCTGTCCGACCCGGGATGCTCTACAGACAAAGCGACCGACCTCTTCAGGTCAGTGATGAGCAGATAATTTATACGCATTTTGGCATTGTTTTTAGGTAGTTTTTAGTAAGTTCAAGCTACTTTTAGGGATGTTTTCATTAGTTTTTATGTTAAATTCACATTTCTGGACTTTACTATGAGTTTGTGTGTTTTTCTGTGATTTCAGGTAATTTCTGGCTGAAATTGAGGGACTTGAGCAAAACTCTGAAAAAGGCTGACAAAAGGACTGCTGATGCTGTTGGAATCTGACCTCCCTGCACTCAAAATAGATTTTCTGGAGCTACATAACTCCAAATGGCAATCTCTCAACGGCGTTAGAAAGTAGACATCCAGAGCTTTCCATCAATATATAATAGTCCATACTTTATTCGGAAATTGACGACGTAACTTGGCGTTGAACGCCAAGTACATGCTGCTGTCTGGAGTTAAACGCCAGAAACACGTCATGATCCGGAGTTGAACGCCCAAAACACGTTATAACTTGGTGTTCAACTCCAAGAAAAGCCTCAGCTCGTGGATAGATCAATCTCAGCCCAAGCATACACCAAGTGGGCCCCGGAAGTGGATTTATGCATCAATTACTTACTCATGTAAACCCTAGTAGCTAGTCTAGTATAAATAGGATAATTTACTATTGTATTAGGCATCTTTTGATCACTTTAGATCTGAGGAACGTCTCTGGGCGCATAGTCCTTAGACCATGGGGGCTGGCCATTCGGCCATGCCTGAACCTTTCACTTATGTATTTTCAACGGTGGAGTTTCTGCACACCATAGATTAAGGGTGTGGAGCTCTGCTGTACCTCAAGTTTCAATACAATCACTATTATTTTCTATTCAATTATCTTTTATTCTTATTCCAAGATATACGTTGCACAACACTTTGATGAATGTGATGATCCGTGACACTCATCATCATTCTCATCCATGAACGCACGTGACTGACAACCACTTCCGTTCTACTCTAGGCCGGGTGCATATCTCTTAGATTCCCCAACAGAATCTTTGTGGTATAAGCTAGATAGATGGCGGCATTCATCGGGATACGGAAAGTCTAACCTTGTCTGTGGTATTCCGAGTAGGATCCTGGGAATCCGGAAAGTCTAACCTTGTCTGTGGTATTCCGAGTAGGATTCCAGTATTGAATTACTGTGACGGGCTTCAAACTCGCGATTGCTGGGCGTGATGACAAACGCAAAAGGATCAATGGATCTTATTCCAACATGATCGAGAACCAGCAGCTGATTAGCCGTGTTGTGACAGAGCATTTGGACCATTTTCACTGAGAGGATGGGATATAGCCATTGTCAAGGGTGATGCCTCCAGACGATTAGCCGTGCAGTGACAGCGCATAGGACCATTTTCCCGAGAGGATGAAAAGTAGCCATTGATGATGGTGAAGCCCTACATACAGCTTGCCATAGAAAGGAGTAAGAAGTATTGGATGAAATCAATAAGAAAGTAGAGATTCGAAAGGATTCTAGCATCTCCACACGCCTATCTGAAATTCCCACTATTGATTTACATAAGTATCTCTATCCTATTTTATTTTCTGTTTATTTTTATTAATCATATTTGATTTTCTAAATTCCATAATTTTATCCTCCTAACTGGGATTTACAAGATGACCATAGCTTTCTTCATACCAACAATCTCTGTGGGATCGACCCTTACTCACGTAAGGTATTACTTGGATGACCCAGTACACTTGCTGGTTAGTTGAACGGAGTTGTGTCCACACATAAGTGCCATAATAATGATTCCATACAACAACAAAGAATACTACATTGATGTGATCATAATTTCGTCCACCAAGTTTTTGAGCTCCTCTATGTCTCTTCCTTGCTTCTGTTGAATGATTCCTAGTAATTTTGGTGCTCCTATCCTTAGTTGCTCCCAATAATTGTGTGGAGGACAATTTATCCCTTGGGGTATCTCAGAGATCTCTTGATTTGCAGTCAAATGTTCTACCACTGAGCTATAAACCCTTTAGATGAGTCTTTCCATCTCCCATGACTTAGAGGTGGAAGCTTTTGTCTTCCCTTTTTTTCTCTTATTCTTTTTTTTTAGATGTCTCTGGCCTTAGGTGCCATTAATGGTTATGGAAAAGCAAAAAGCTATGCTTTTACCATACCAAACTTAGAAAATTGCTCGCCCTCGAGCAAGAGAAGAAAGAAAAGATGAAGAATAAGAAGAAGATATGGAGGAGATTGAGGGATGTGTGTATTCGGCTATATGGGTGGGATTGGGTGGGAAAGAGAATTTGAATTTTAAAGGTAGGTGGGGTGTATGGGGAAGAGTGGATAGATGTAGGTGGTGAATGAAAAACAGAAGGGATGACCATGAATGGAGAGAGAGGGTGAGGTAGGTGGGGATCCTGTGGGGTTCACAGATCCTGAGATGATCCTGTGGGGTCCACAGATCCTGAGGTGATCCTGTGGGGTCCACAGATCCTGAGGTGTCAAGGAATTCCATCCCAACACCAAATAGGCATGTTAAATGCCTTTGCATACCATTCTGGCGTTTAAACGCCGAGTGGTGCATGTTCTGGGCGTTCAACGCCCATGTAAAGCATGTTTCTGGCGTTGAACGCCAGTTTCATGCTTGTTACTGGCGTTCAGTGCCAGCTTTTCTTCTAGGCACATTCCTGGCGTTCAGCGCCAGAATGTTGCTTGTTTCTGGCGTTTAGCGCCAGATTCATGCTCTGTTCTGGCGTTGAACGCCAGCCAGATGCTTCTTACTGGCATTGAACGCCAGCCTGTGCTTCCTCCAGGGTGTGATTTTTCTTCTGCTGTTTTTGATTCTGCTTTTAATTTTTATATTTTTTTCGTGACTCCACATGATCATGTACCTAATAAAACACAAAATAACAATAAAATAAAATAAAATAAAAATTAGATAAATAAAATTGGGTTGCCTCCCAACAAGCGCTTTTTTAATGTCAATAGCTTGACAGTGGCTCTCATGGAGCCACAAGGTGATCAGGTCAATGTTGTATAGTCCCAACACCAAACTTAGAGTTTGGATATGGGGTCTTAACACCAAACTTAGAGTTTGTTGTGGCCTCCCAACACCAAACTTAGAGTTTGACTGTGGGGGCTCTTCTTAACTTTGAACTGAGAGAAGCTCTTCATGCTTACTCTCTTTTGTCACAGAGGGATGGCCATGTGTCTTAAACACAAGGTAGTCCCCATTTAATTGAAGGACTAGTTCACCTCTATTGACATCTATCACAGCTCCTGCTGTGGCTAGGAAAGGTCTTCCAAGGATGATGCATTCATTCTCTTCCTTCCTAGTGTCTAAGATTATGAAATCAGCAGGGATGTAAAGGCCTTCAACCTTTACTAACATGTCCTCTACTATTCCATAAGCTTGTCTCAATGACTTGTCTGCCAATTGTAATGAGAACAAGGCAGGTTGTACCTCAATGATCCCCAGCTTCTCCATTACAGAGAGTGCCATAAGATTTATCCCTGACCCCAGATCACACAGAGCTTTTGCAAAGGTCATGGTGCCTATGGTACAAGGTATCAAAAACTTGCCTGGATCTTGTTTCTTTTGAGGTAAAATTTGCTGAATCCAGGTATCCAGTTCACTAATGAGCAAGGGAGGTTCACTTTCCCAAGTCTCATTACCAAACAACTTTGCATTCAGCTTCATGATAGCTGCTAAATATTGAGCAACTTGCTCTCCAGTCACATCTTCATCCTCTTCAGAGGAAGAATAGTCTTCAGAGCTCATGAATGGCAGAAGAAGATTTAATGGAATCTCTATGGTCTCTATATGAGCCTCAGATTCCTTTGGATCCTTAATAGGAAACTCCTTCTTGCTTGAGGGACGTCCCAGGAGGTCTTCCTCACTAGGATTTTCGTCCTCTTCCTCCCTTGTGCATTCGGCCATATTGATTATATCAATGGCCTTGCACTCTCCTTTTGGATTCTTTTCTGTATTGCTTGGGAGAATACTAGGAGGAGTTTCAATGATTTTTTTACTCAGCTGGCCCACTTGTGCCTCCAGATTTCTGATGGAGGATCTTGTTTCACTCATGAAACTGAAAGTGGACTTTGACAGATCAGAGACTAGATTGGCTAAATTAGAAGTGTTTTGTTCAGAATTCTCTGTCTGTTGCTGAGAAAATGATGGAAAAGGCTTGCCATTGCTCAGCCTATTACGTCCACCATTGTTAAAGCCTTGTTGAGGCTTTTGTTGATCCTTCCATGAGAAATTTGGATGATTTCTCCATGATGAGTTATAGGTGTTTCCATAAGGTTCACCCATGTAATTAACCTCTGCCATGGCAGGGTTCTCAGGATCATAAGCTTCTTCAGAAGCTGCCTCTTTAGTACTGTTGGATGCATGCTGCCATCCATTCAGATTTTGAGAGATCATGTGGACCTGTTGAATCAACACTTTATTCTGAGCCAATATGGCATTCAGAGCATCAATTTCAAGAACTCCTTTCTTCTGAGGTATCCTATTATTCACGGAATTCCTCTCAGAAGTGTACATGAATTGGTTGTTTGCAACCATATCAATGAGTTCTTGAGCCTCTTCAGGCGTTTTCTTTAGGTGAATAGATCCACCTGCAAAATGGTCCAATGACATTTTCGAAAATTCAGAGAGACCATAATAGAATATATCTAATATGGTCCATTCTGAAAACATGTCAAATGGACATCTTATGGTCAGCTGCTTGTATCTTTCCCAAGCTTCATAGAGGGATTCACTATCTTTTTGTTTGAAGGTTTGAACATCCACTCTCAGCTTGCTCAGCTTTTGAAGAGGAAAGAATTTATCCAAGAAGGCAGTGACCAGCTTATCCCAGGAGTCCAGGCTATCCTTGGGATGTGAATCCAACCATATTCTAGCTCTGTCTCTTACAGCAAAAGGGAAAAGCATGAGTCTGTAGACTTCAGGATCAACTCTATTCATCTTTACAGTCTCACAGATCTGCAAGAACTCAGTTAAAAATTGATAAGGATCTTCAGATGGAAGTCCATAAAACTTGCAGTTTTGTTGCATTAAAGCAACTAGTTGAGGCTTAAGCTCAAAATTATTGGCTCCAATGGCAGGAATGGAGATGCTTCTTCCATCAAATTTGGACATTGGCTTTGCGAAGTCACCAAGCATTCTCCTTGCATTATTATTTTTTTCGGCTGCCATCTCCTTCTCTTGTTCGAAAATTTCTGAAAGGTTGTTTCTGGATTGTTGTAATTTAGTTTCTCTTAGTTTCCTTTTTAGAGTCCTTTCAGGTTCAGGATCAATTTCAACAAGAGTGCTTTTTTCCCTGTTTCTGCTCATATGAAAGAGAAGAAAACAAGAAAAGAAGAGGAATCCTCTATGTCACAATATAGAGATTCCTTTATGTTAGTAGAAAAAGAAAGGGGAGAAGAGAAGAAGAATGAATAGTCTGTATAAAGAGTAAAGATAGGGGAGGTGAAGAGAAGTGTTAGTAAATAAATAATTAAAGAGAATAAGAAGAAGAGGTAGAAAATTCGAAAATAATTTTTAAAAGGGGTTAAGTGATTTTCAAAAATTAGAGATAAAATGTAATTAAAATTAAAACATGAAACAATTAGTTAAAAAGAATTTTTGAAAAAGGGGTGAGATATTTTCGAAAATTAGAGAGGAAAGAGTAGTTAGGTGGTTTTGAAAAAGATAAGAAACAAACAAAAAGTTAATTAGTTAGTTGAAAAAGATTTTAAAATCAAATTTTAAAAAGATAAGAAGATAAGAAGTTAGATAAGATATTTTAAAATCAAATTTTGAAAAAGATAAAATTTTGAAAAAGATAAGATATAAAATATAAGATAAGATATGTTTGAAAAAGATTTAATTTTAAAATTAAAATTAGTTACTAACAAGAAACTAAAAGATAAGATTCTAGAATTTAAAGATTGAACCTTTCTTAACAAGCAAGTAACAAACTTCAAATTTTTGAATCAATCATATTAATTGTTAGCTAATTTTTTAAAATTTGATATAAAGATAAGAAAAAGATTTTGAAAATAATTTGAAAAATAATTTTGAAATTTTCGTGAAATAGAAAAAAAAATGAAAAAGATATGATTTTTGAAAAAAATTTTGAAAAGATAAGATTTTTAAAATTGAAATTTTGACTTGACTTGTAAGAAACAACTAATTTTGAAAATTTTTGACCAAGTCAACCCAAAATTTCGAAAATTTGGAGAGAAAAAAGGAAAAGATATATATTTTTTATTTTTGAATTTTTAATTATGAGAGAGAAAAACACAAAAATGACCCAAAACATAAAAATTTTGGATCAAAACACATTATGCATGCAAGAACACCATGAATGTCAAGATGAACACCAAGAACACTTTGAAGATCATGATGAACATCAAGAACATAATTTTGAAAAATTTTTGATGCAAAGAAAACATGCAAGACACCAAACTTAGAAATCTTGAATGCATGGATTCTAACAAACGAAAAATGCACATGAAAAACAACAAACAACACAAAACAAGAAAACATCAAGATCAAACAAGAGGACTTATCAAGAACAACTTGAAGATCATGAAGAACACTATGAATGCATGGAATTTTCGAAAAATGCAAGAAAAAAAATTTTTTAAAGCATGCAATTGACACCAAACTTAAAAATTGACTCAAGACTCAAACAAGAAACACAAAATATTTTTGATTTTTATGATTTTCTAATTTTTTTGAATTTTTATTTTTTTTTTCGAAAATAAAGTTAGGAAAAACGAAAAAGAAAAGAAAAATTTGAAAAAGATTTTTGAAAAGAAAATTACCTAATCTGAGCAACAAGATGAACCGTCAGTTGTCCATAGTCGAACAATCCCCGGCAACGGCGCCAAAAACTTGGTGGACGAAATTGTGATCAACAAATAATGGCTCTTTGGCATGTGCCTAAAAACTAACTCAGCACTTTCTTTTCACAACTCCGTTCAACTTAACCAGCAAGTGTACTGGGTCATCCAAGTAATACCTTACGTGAGTAAGGGTCGATCCCACAGAGATTGTTGGTATGAAGCAAGCTATGGTCACCTTGTAAATCTCAGTTAGGCAGATTAAATGGTTATGGATTTCGAAAATTAATAATAAATAGAAAATAAAAAGGGATAGAAATACTTATGCAAATCAATAGTGGGAATTTCAGATAGGCGTGTGGAGATGCTAGAATCCTTTCGAATCTCTACTTTCTTATGGCTTTCATCCAATCCTTCTTACTCCTTTCCATGGCAAGCTGTATGTAGGGCATCACCATCATCAATGGCTACTTTTAATCCTCTCGAAAAAATGGTCCTATGCGCTGTCACTGCACGGCTAATCGTCTGGAGGCATCACCCTTGTTGATGGCTACATCCCATCCTCTCAGTGAAAATGGTCCAAATGCTCTGTCACAGCACGGCTAATCATCTGTCAGTTCTCAATCAGGTTGGAGTAGAATCCCTTGATTCTTTTGCGTTTGTCATCACGCCCAGCCTTCAGGAGTTTGAAGCTTGTCACAGTCATTCAATACCGGAATCCTACTCGGAATACCACAGACAAGGTTAGACTTTCCGGATTCCCGGGATCCTACTCGGAATACCACAGACAAGGTTAGACTTTCCGGATCCCCATGAATTCCGTCATCTATCTAGCTTATATCACGAAGATTCTATTGGGGAATCTAAGAGATATACGCCCGGCCTAAGGTAGAACGGAAGTGGTTGTCAGTCACGCACGTTCATAGGTGAGAATGATGATGAGTGTCACGGATCATCACATTCATCAAAGTGTTGTGCAATGTATATCTTGGAATAAGAATAAAAGAGAATTGAATAAAAAGTAATGATAATTGTATTGAAACTTGAGGTACAGCAGAGCTCCACACCCTTAATCTATGGTGTGCAGAAACTCCACCGTTGAAAATACATAAGTGAAAGGTTCAGGCATGGCCGAATGGCCAGCCCCCAAAACGTGATCAATGGCCTCCTAAGATGAAGAATAAAACAAAACTAAGACCAAAGATGAAATGTGGTCAAAAGATGACTAATACAATAGTTAAATGTCCTATATATACTAGACTAGCTACTAGGGTTTACATGAGTAAGTAATTGATGCATAAATCCACTTTCGGGGCCCACTTGGTGTATGCTTGGGCTGAGCTTGATCTATCCACGAGCTGAGGCTTTTCTTGGAGTTGAACTCCAAGTTATAACGTGTTTTGGGCGTTCAACTCCAGATCATGACGTGTTTCTGGCGTTTAACTCCAGACAGCAGCATGTACTTGGCGTTCAACGCCAAGTTACGTCGTCAATTTCCAAATAAAGTATAAACTATTATATATTTCTGGAAAGCTCTGGATGTCTACTTTCCAACGCCGTTGAGATCGCGCCATTTGGAGTTCTGTAGCTCCAGAAAATTTATTTCGAGTGCAGGGAGGTCAGATTCCAATAGCATCAGCAGTCCTTTTGTCAGCCTTTTTCAGAGTTTTGCTCAAGTCCCTCAATTTCAGCCAGAAATTACCTGAAATTACAGAAAAACACACAAACTCATAGTAAAGTCCAGAAATGTGAATTTAACATAAAAACTAATGAAAACATCCCTAAAAGTAGCTTGAACTTACTAAAAACTACCTAAAAACAATGCCAAAAAGCGTATAAATTATCCGCTCATCAGTCAGGATGACCTGACCTCTTCTCAAAGAGCTCGACTAAGTCACAGGAAAGCCCAAATCAAGGGCCCAAATGGAGGACCACGTCCTAAATCTTAAGGCAGCCCAAGCCTACAGAGAGAAGGGCGGTTCCCTTGAAGATAAGATAAGATAAGATAAGATAACTAACTTATCTTATCTAAAAAGGTCACTCCACACCATTATAAATACACTGGAGCACCCAGGTATAACTCATACTCTGATTCTACTCAATACCTGCTTAATACCCTTGCTAACTTAAGCATCGGAGTCCCTTGCAGGTACCCCCCACCCTCCGGGGGACAAAGGATCAGCATACCTACCAAGTCCACAAGTCGGACACAACAGCTCCGACCCACGCAGAAGATCTCATCCGAGATCGACCTACAGTTTTAGGTAACCCTCGGAACATTGGCGCCGTTGCCGGGGAACCTAGAAGTCATCCCATTACCATGGCGGACGACCATGACAATGATCACACCTCAGATCTAGAAGAAAGAACGCCGCATAAAAACACAGACACCATACCAAAAGATACTCCCCAAATCAACAATAAAAAGAACTCCCCAAACGAGGGAGCCCTGGATGCGTTTCAAGATCGGTTAAAACAACTTGAGGAAGAAGCTCTATGTCAACGAGAGGCTGAGAAGGACCTGCAAAGAGAAATAAGGCGACGCTGGGAATTGGAGAACAAACTCCTAAAACTTGAAGCCGATGTCAAGACTAAAGCCAGCCGATCCACTCCCGAAGATAGCACCCGCAAGGAGCAAGATCCATTCACCAAGGAGATCATGAAGACAAAAATCCCAAAAGACTTTAAACTTCCAGACATGACCTTGTACGACGGCACTACGGATCCCAGCCATCATCTCAGCAACTTCAGGAGCAGAATGTATCTCACCGACGCCTCAGATGCAGTTCGTTGCAAAGCCTTTCCAACTACCTTAACAAAAACATCAATTAGATGGTTCGACAACCTCCCGCCTAGGTCCATCTCAAGTTTCAACGACATGGCTAAGAAATTCCTGGCCAGATTCTCCATCCAAAAGGACAAAGCTAAACATGTGCCGAGCTTACTGGGAATCAGACAAGGAGAAAGGGAAACCCTGCGCAACTACATGGAGAGATTCAACAAAACATGCATGGATATACAAAACCTGCCAACAGAAGCCGCTATCATGGGCCTCATTAATGGCCTGCGAAAAAGGACTTTTAGTTAATCTATATCAAAGAAGTACCCCACATCTCTGAATGAGGTGCAAGAACGAGCGGAAAAGTACATCAACATGGAGGAAAACTCCCGATTAGGAGAGACCTCAAAAGAGATGAACTTTGCGTGGTCTAGGAATCTTTACAATTAGGTACTCGTTGCAAGTATCGCTCCTAAACCAATAGAAGTCCTTTCTCACAAACGTTTTGGTTGTCACAAGTAACAAACCCTTTTTAAAATTGATAACCGAGTATTGAAACCTCGGGTCGTCTTCTCAAGGAATTGCAGGGAAGTATGATTTGTTATTGGTTATGGAAAATAGTGTTTTGGGTTTGAAAAAGGTTTTAAAAAAGGGAAGTAGCTTGCAAGAATTAATAAATTAATAACTAACAGAACTCCTGGCAAAGTATGAAAACTGGAAGTCCTATCCCAGTTGTCCTTATCAATTATGACGAGGATTGGATTTTTGTCTCCCACTAAGTTAACCTCTAACTATGAAGGTAAGTTAAGTGGACGGAATAAGTTTGGTTCCTCAAGTCCTAGTCTTTCCTTGGGAAAGACTAGAGTTAGTGGAACTCAAGTTAATTCTTGAAGAATTCCAAAATTCAGTCAACAATGAGTTTGACAACTCAAGAGTTACCAATTAATCAATTAAAGCCAAAAGGGAAGATAATCTACTTGAATAAAAATGCCTTCAGATGAAAAGTGGTGCACGAAATTGTGATCATCAATGGCGCCATCAACATGGTACGCTCAATTGCAATCTCAACTCTTTATCATAACTTCACACAACTAACCAGCAAGTGCACTGGGTCGTCCAAGTAATAAACCTTACGCGAGTAAGGGTCGATCCCACGGAGATTGCTGGTATGAAGCAAGCTATGGTCACCTTGTAAATCTCAGTCAGGCAGATTCAAATGGTCATGAATGATATATGAATAAAGCATAAAGTAAAGATAGAGATACTTATGTAATTCATTGGTGAGAATTTCAGATAAGCGTATGGAGATGCTTTGTCCCTTCCGTCTCTCTGCTTTCCTACTGTCTTCATCCAATCCTTCTTACTCCTTTCCATGGCAAGCTGTATGTTGGGCATCACCGTTGTCAGTGGCTACAATCCCGTCCTCTCAGTGAAAATGTTCAACGCACCCTGTCACGGCACGGCTAATCATCTGTCGGTTCTCAATCAGGTTGGAATAGAATCCATTGATTCTTTTGTGTCTGTCACTAATGCCCAGCCTTCAGGAGTTTGAAGCTCGTCACAGTCATTCAATCATTGAATCCTACTCAGAATACCACAGACAAGGTTTAGACCTTCCGGATTCTCTTGAATGCCGCCATCAATTCTAGCTTATACCACGAAGATCCCGATTAAAGAATCCAAGAGATATTCACTCAATCTAAGGTAGAACAGAGGTGGTTGTCAGGCACACGTTCATAGGGGAGAATGATGACGAGTGTCACGGATCATCACATTCATCAAGTTGAAGAACAAGTGATATCTTAGAACAAGAACAAGCTGAATTGAATAGAAGAACAATAGTAATTGCATTAATACTCGAGGTACAGCAGAGCTCCACACCTTAATCTATGGTGTGTAGAAACTCCACCGTTGAAAATACATAAGAACAAGGTCTAGGCATGGCCGAATGGCCAGCCCCCAAAATGTGATCAAAAGATTCAAAGATCTAAAGATGATCAAAGATCCAAAGATCTAAAATACAATAGCAAAAGGTCCTATTTGTAGGGAACTAGTAGCCTAGGATTTACAAAGATGAGTAAATGACATAAAAATCCACTTCCAAGCCCACTTGGTGTGTGCTTGGGCTGAGCATTGAAGCTTTCATGTGTAGAGACTTTTCTTGGAGTTAAACGCCAGCTTTTGTGCCAGTTTGGGCGTTTAACTCCCATTCTTGTGCCAGTTCCAGCGTTTAACGCTGGGCATTCTTGAGCTGAATTTGAACGCCGGTTTAGGCCATCAAATATTGGGCAAAGTATGGACTATTATACATTGCTGGAAAGCCCATGATGTCTACTTTCTAACGCCGTTGAGAGCGCGCCAATTGGGCTTTTGTAGCTTCAGAAAATCCACTTTGAGTGCAGGGAGGTCAGAATCCAACAGCATCTGCAGTCCTTTTCAGCCTCTGAATCAGATTTTTGCTTAGGTCCCTCAATTTCACAGAAAAACACACAAACTCATAGTAAAGTCCAGAAAAGTGAATTTTAACTAAAAACTAACTAAAACACACTAAAAACATACTAAAAATAATGATTCTATAGGAACTCAGAATCCAGATAGCGTTATTGATTCTCCTAGTTAAGTATGATGATTCTTGAACACAGCTACTTTATGAGTCTTGGCCGTGGCCCAAAGCACTCTGCCTTCCAGTATTACCACCGGATACATACATGCCACATACACATAATTGGGTGAACCTTTTCAGATTGTGACTCAGCTTTGCTAGAGTCCCCAATTAGAGGTGTCCAGGGTTCTTAAGCACACTCTTTTTGCCTTGGATCACAACTTTATTATTTTTTTTTTCTTTTTTGTTTTTTTTTTTGTATTCACTGCTTTTTCTTGCTTCAAGAATCATTTTTTTATGATTTTTCAGATCCTCAGTAACATGTCTCCTTTTTCATCATTCTTTCAAGAGCCAATCATTCATGAACAACAAATTCAAAAGACATATGCACTGTTTAAGCATACATTCAGAAAACAAAAGTATTGCCACCACATCAAAATAATTAATCTGTTATAAAATTCAAAATTCATGCAATTCTTCTTTTTTTCAATTAAGAACATTTTTCATTCAAGAAAGGTGATGGATTCATAGGACATTCATAACTTTAAGGCATAGACACTAAGACACTAATGATCATGAGACACAAACATAGATAAATATAAGCATGAAATTCGAAAAACAGGAAAATAAAGAACAAGGAAGTTAAAGAACGGGTCCACCTTAGTGATGGCGGCTTGTTCTTCCTCTTGAAGATCTTATGGAGTGCTTGAGCTCCTCAATGTCTCTTCCTTGCCTTTGTTGTTCCTCTCTCATGATTCTTTGATCTTCTCTAATTTCATGGAGGAGGATGGAATGTTCTTGGTGCTCCACCCTTAGTTGTCCCATGTTGGAACTCAATTCTCCTAGGGAGGTGTTGATTTGCTCCCAATAGTTTTGTGGAGGAAAGTGCATCCCTTGAGGTATCTCAGGGATTTCATGATGAGTGGGATCTCTTGTTTGCTCCATCCTTTTCTTAGTGATGGGCATGTCCTCATCAATGAGGATGTCTCCCTCTATGTCAACTCCAACTGAATAACAGAGGTGACAAATGAGATGAGGAAAGGCTAACCTTGCCAAGGTAGAGGACTTGTCCGCCACCTTATAAAGTTCTTGGGATATGACCTCATGAACTTCTACTTCCTCTCGAATCATGATGCTATGAATCATGATAGCCCGGTTGCTAGTGGGAATGATTGAGCGTTGGATAAACTCCAACCATCCCCTAGCCACGGGCTTGAGGTCATGCCTTCTCAGTTGAACCGGCTTCCCTCTTGAATCTCTCTTCCATTGAGCGCCCTCTTCACAAATGTCTATGAGGACTTGGTCCAACCTTTGATCAAAGTTGACCCTTCTAGTGTAAGGGTGTTCATCTCCTTGCATCATGGGCAAGTTGAATGCCAACCTTACATTTTCTGGACTGAAATCCAAGCATTTCCCCCGAACCGTAAGCCAATTCTTTGGGTTCGGGTTCACACTTTGATCATGGCTCTTGGTGATACATGCATTGGCATAGAACTCTTGAACCATTAGGATTCCGACTTGTTGAATGGGGTTGGTAAGAACTTGCCAACCTCTTCATCGGATCTCATGTCGGATCTCCGGATATTCACTCTTTTTGAGTTTGAAAGGGACCTCAGGGATCACCTTCTTCATGGCCACAACTTCATAGAAGTGGTCTTGATGCACCCTTGAGATGAATCTCTCCATCTCCCATGACTCGGAGGTGGAAGCTTTTGCCTTCCCTTTCCTCTTTCTAGAGGTTTCTCTGGCCTTAGGTGCCATAAATGGTTATGGAAAAACAAAAAGCAATGCTTTTACCACACCAAACTTAGAAGGTTTGCTCGTCCTCGAGCAAAAGAAGAAAGAAGAGAGTAGAAGAAGAAGAAATGAAGGAGATGGAGATGGCTTTGTGGTTCGGCCAAAGGGGGAGAAGTAGTGTTTAGGTTGTGTGAAATGAAGGAGTGAATGTGAGTGGTGAAGAGAATAGTGGGATTTGATAGGTGAGGGGTTTTGGGGGAAGAGGTGTTGAGGTGATTGGTGAATGGGTGAAGAAGAGAGAGAGTGGTGGGGTAGGTGGGGATCCTGTGGGGTCCACAGATCCTGAGGTGTCAAGGAAAAGTCATCCTTGCACCAAGTGGCGAGCAAAAATGCTCTTCATGCCAATTCTGGCGTTAAACGCCGGGCTGGTGCCCATTTCTGGCGTATAACGCCAGCTTCTTGCCCTTTCCTGGCGTTTAACGCCAGTCTGGTGCCTCTTTCTGGCGTTAAACGCCCAGAATGGTGTCAGACTGGGCGTTAAACGCCCACTTGCTGCCCTTACTGGCGTTTAAACGCCAGCAAGGTCTTCCTCCAGGGTGTGCTATTTTTCTTTCTGTTTTTTATTCTGTTTTTGCTTTTTCAATTGATTTTGTGACTTTCCATGATCATCAACCTATAGAAAACATAAAATAACAAAGGAAAATAGATTAAATATAACATTGGGTTGCCTCCCAACAAGCACTTCTTTAATGTCAGTTGCTTGACAGCGGGCTCTCATGGAGCCTTACAGATACTCAGAACAATGGTGGAACCTCCCAACACCAAACTTAGAGTTTGAATGTGGGGGTTCAACACCAAACTTAGAAGTTGGTTGTGGCCTCCCAACACCAAACTTAGAGTTTCACTGTGGGGGCTCTGTTTGACTCTGTTTTGAGAGAAGCTTTTCATGCTTCCTCTCCATGGTAATAGAGGGATATCCTTGAGCCTTAAACACAAGGGATTCTTCATTCACTTGAATGATTGATTCTCCTCTGTCAACATCAATCACAGCCTTTGCTGTGGCTAGGAAGGGTCTGCCAAGGATGATGGATTCATCCATGCACTTCCCAATCTCTAGGACTATGAAATCAGCAGGAATGTAATGGTCTTCAATCTTTACCAGAACATCCTCTACAAGCCCATAAGCTTGTTTTCTTGAATTGTCTGCCATCTCTAGTGAGATTCTTGCAGCTTGTACCTCAAAGATCCCTAGCTTCTCCATTACAGAGAGAGGCATGAGGTTTACACTTGACCCTAAGTCACACAAGGCCTTCTTGAAGGTCATGGTGCCTATGGCACAAGGTATTGAAAACTTCCCAGGGTCCTGTCTCTTTTGAGGTAATTTCTGCCTAGACAAGTCATCCAATTCTTTGGTGAGCAAAGGGGGTTCATCCTCCCAAGTCTCATTACCAAATAACTTGTCATTTAGCATCATGATTGCTCCAAGGTACTTGGCAACTTGCTCTTCAGTGACATCTTCATCCTCTTCAGAGGAAGAATACTCATCAGAGCTCATGAATGGCAGAAGTAAATCCAATGGAATCTCTATGGTCTCACTGTGAGCCTCAGATTCCCATGGTTCCTCATTAGGGAACTCATTGGAGGCCAGTGGACATCCATTGAGGTCTTCCTCAGTGGCATTCACTGCCTCTTCCTCCTCTCCTAGTTCGGCCATGTGGATCATGTTAATGGCCTTGCATTCTCCTTTTGGATTCTCTTCTGTATTGCTTGGAAGAGTACTAGGAGGAAGTTCAGTAACTTTCTTACTCAGCTGTCCCACTTGTGCCTCCAACTTCCTAATGGAGGACCTTGTTTCAGTCATGAAACTTTGAGTGGTTTTGATTAGATCAGAGACCATGGTTGCTAAGTCAGAGTGGTTCTGCTTAGAATTCTCTGTCTGTTGTTGAGAAGATGATGGAAAAGGCTTGCCATTGCTAAACCTGTTTCTTCCACCATTATTTTTGTTGAAACCTTGTTGAGGTCTCTGTTGATCCTTCGATGAGAGATTTGGATGATTTCTCCATGAAGAATTATAGGTGTTTCCATAGGGTTCTCCCATGTAATTCACCTCTTCCATTGAAGGGTTCTCAGGATCATAAGCTTCTTCTTCAGATGAAGCATCCTTAGTACTGCCTGGTGCAGCTTGCATTCCAGACAGACTTTGAGAAATCAAATTGACTTGCTGAGTCAATATTTTGTTCTGAGCCAATATGGCACTCAGAGTATCAATCTCAAGAACTCCTTTCTTCTGATTCGTCCCATTGTTCACAGGATTCCTTTCAGAAGGGTACATGAATTGGTTATTTGAAACCATTTCAATGAGCTCTTGAGCTTCTGTAGGCGTCTTCTTCAGATGAAGAGATCCTCCAGCAGAACTCTCCAATGACATCTTGGACAGTTCAGACAGACCATCATAGAACATACCTATGATGCTCCATTCAGAAAGCATATCAGAAGGACACTTTCTGATCAATTGTTTGTATCTTTCCCAGGCTTCATAGAGGGATTCTCCTTCCTTCTGTTTGAAGGTTTGGACTTCCACTCTAAGCTTACTCAATTTTTGAGGTGGAAAGAACTTTGCCAAGAAGGCATTGACTAGCTTTTCCCAAGAGTTCAGGCTTTCTTTAGGTTGTGAATCCAACCATATCCTAGCTCTGTCTCTTACAGCAAAAGGGAATAGCATAAGTCTGTAGACCTCAGGGTCAACCCCATTAGTCTTGACAGTGTCACAGATTTGCAAGAATTCAGCTAAAAATTGATGAGGATCTTCCAATGGAAGTCCATGGAACTTGCAATTCTGTTGCATTAGAGAAACTAATTGAGGCTTGATGACAAGTCATCTTAGCCTAGTTTCACTAGTCTTTTTCTTTTGTTTTCACTTGAATTATGCACTTTCTTGAGCCATAAGCAAGCCAATTGGGTAGATTTTCATGCTTCCTTTGATTTAATCAACCATATGTGAATTAATGCAATTTCATGAGGTTTTATGCTATATTTGATACATATTGTGAAAGAATGAATATCTCATGATTTTAAGCATAGCTTTGATGTGTTTGGTTGATTAATGATAGGTGAAGAAAGCTTGGAGAAAGGTTGAAGCAAGAAGGAATAACTAGAAGCAAAGAGAGGACAATGAAATAAGTGAAATAGAACCAGGAAGCAAAAAGTTGGACCTGAAGTTAGCCCTCAAACTTTTGCACAAACTTTTGGGTGAAAAGTTAGCCTCAAAGTTAGACCCCTAACTTTTGGGCTAACGTTGGAAATTGAAAATCACTCCCTGGGCTACTAAAGTTTGCGCCAATGTTAGACCCCTAACTTTTGGGCTAACGTTGGCATGAGAAAAACCTCCCTGGCCACCAAAAGTTTGCGCCAACGTTAGCCCCCTAACTTTTGGGCTAACGTTGGCACATGAAAATACAAGGGGAGGGGCAAAAGTTTGCGCCAACGTTAGACCCCTAACTTTTGGGCTAACGTTGGCGCCATAGGTGCACTAGGAAGGGCCAACGTTGGAGCAAAAGTTAGACCCCTAACTTTTGCACCAACGTTGGTATCAGCAAAAGAGGCTAGCTGATATGAAAAGTTGGAGCAAAAGTTAGACCCCTAACTTTTGCTCAAACTTTTACTCCAACTTTTGCAAAACTCCAACCCGGTTCAATTGGTTCACTTTGGTTCCTCTCCAAACTCCAAGAGCAATCAACCAAGGCCTCTTTCAACCCAATTCCACCAAGAGCAAAGGCCCAACTCAAGGCTTGAAGATCATTTGAAGAAAGTGTATAAATAGGATAGAATTCAAGTTCTTCAGGGAGCTTTCCTTTTAAAATTTTCATAATAGTTTTCGGAGAGCTTTGGACATTGAGTGATCTTTAATTTCTTAGTTTGGGGGAAGGAGAATTCCATTCTCTTCCTCTTAGTTTTATTGCTTTCAATTTCAATTACAACTGTCTTGGATCTTGGGTTGGAGAATTGAAGGAATTCTGTTTCAATCTCACCTTGGATCTTGTTTATTTTCACTGCAATTGAATTTCCATTTCTGTTACTTGCTTCTTCATCTAATCTCTTTGCAATTTACAATTTCCTTGCAATTGTTCTTGTTGGATCTAGGAAGGCATTGAGATCTAGACTTGGTTTTCTAGTCTCTTGGGTCCTGAGATCCGGATTTCCCATTTACCACTCCCTGTTTAATGTTTCCATGCTCATTTACTTTTCTGTTTAAGATCCGATTTGATCCAAGCCATTCTCTAATTCTCTGCTTGTTGCAATTTTACTTTTCCTTGTTTAATTGCTATAAATCCAACTCCCAATTCCCTTTACAATTCACGCCATTTACATTTCTTGCATTTTAAGATTTTGCAATTTACATTTCTTGCGTTCTAAGTTTCCGCCATTTAATTTCTTGTTCTTTAAGATTCAGCACTTTAACTCCTGTTTTCTTTAATTTCATGCCAATTACCCATTCCCTTTACTTTCTATGCAATTTAAATTCTGCAAATCATAAATCACTCAACCAAATCTTGATTCGCTTGACTAAATCAACCACTAAACTAAAATTGCTCAATCCTTCAATCCCTGTGGGATCGACCTCACTCCCGTGAGTTATTATTACTTGATGCGACCCGGTGCACTTGCCGGTGAGTTTTGTGTCGGATCGTTTTCCGCACATCAAGTTTTTGGCGCCGTTGCTAGGGATTGATTAGATTGACAATGATTAAGTAAGGTGGTAGTTTAGATCAAGCACTTTTTCTTTATTTTTAATTAACCCACTAACTGTTTGATTTTTTGCTTAAACTAACTAAAACTTCAATCCAGCATTAGATTGAAGTGTCACTAGCTGAGTGTGTTTCTTATGCTCTGCTTGTATGTCAGGTACAAGAAGAACCACACCCACTTTTCAGGAACAAGACGAAAGAACTCTTAGGAGGCTAAGAAGAGCTGAAAGAGGGAAAAATATTGTTGGAGAAGAGGAATCCGAAGAAGAATTCCAAGATATGGAGGAACATTCAACCAATCCACTTGGTGGAGCAGACAACAACAATAACAATCCACCCCAGAGGAGAGTTTTGGCATCCTATACCTTTGCAAATCCTAGACATTGTGAAAGCAGCATTTTGGCTCCAAATGTCAATGCAAACAATTTTGAACTTAAGCCACAACTCATCACTTTGGTTCAGAACAATTGTTCTTTTGGTGGAGGATCACTTGAAGACCCGCACCAACACTTATCCACCTTCTTGAGCATATGTAACACTGTCAAAACTAATGGTGTGCCTCCTGACAGTTACAAACTGATGCTATTCCCATTCTCTCTCAGGGACAAGGCCACTCAATGGTTGGAATCATTTCCAAGGGACAGCATCAACAACTGGGATGATTTGGTAACCAAGTTCCTTGCCAAGTTTTATCCACCTCAGAGGATTATAAGGCTGAAGGCTGAGGTACAAACATTTACATAAATGGAGGCTGAACCCATTTATGAGGCATGGGAGAGGTACAAGGCTCTAGTCAGAAAATGCCCCCTGCCATGTTTAATGAATGGGAGAAGATACAAAACTTCTATGAAGGCTTAACATTGAAATCCCAGGAAGCTTTGGATCATTCAGCTGGAGGTTCCTTGCAACTCATGAAAACTGCAGAGGAGGCTCAAGAACTCATTGATATGGTGGCTAACAACCAATATTTCTTTGCTCATCAAAGGAACCGCCAACCATCACAAAGAAGAGGAGTAATGGAACTAGAAGGAGTGGATTCAATCCTGGCTCAAAACAAATTAATGCAGCAGCAAATTCAACAACAATTTGAGCAAATGACCAAGAGGATTGATGGCCTCCAAGTTGCGGCAGTTAACACTAGCCAACCATCAACCACATGGGGGCAAAACGAAGAAATTCAAGAAGAGAAACAGCAAGAACAAGTCCAGTACATGCATTCTAGTCCAAATGAAGTCTATGGTGATACTTACAACCCCTCATGGAAGAATCACCCCAACCTCAGATGGGGAGACACTCACAACCAAAACCAACAACCATGGCAGAGGAACTCAAACCAAAACAACCCAAGAAACAACCAAAATTACAACCAGCAGCAAACCAACCAAAACACTTACAGAAAACCTCAAAACAACTACCCCAACCTCAACCAGTACCAATCCAATAACCAACCCATTAACCAAAATGCCCACCATCCACCACCCACAGCTCACAACCCATCACAAGCACCACCTGAATCCCAAAGACTCACAAACCTGGAGACCTTGATAGACAAAATGATGAAATACCAGGAAATGACAACCAAAAACCATGAAGCATCACTAAAAAGCCTAGAGAGGCAGATCGGGCAAATCTCCAAGCAAATTTTTGTTGAGAGACCTTCAAGCTCACTGCCCAGTGACACAATCCCAAATCCCAAGGGGGAATGCAAGGCAATACAATTAAGGAGTGGGAGAACATTGATGAGCAACAATGACACTACAAAGAAGCAAGCAGAGAGCATCAAAGAACCAACAGAGGACAAAAAGCAAACAAAGGCAGATAAAGCCAAGGATCAAGAGGTGATGCCAAACAAAAGCACTGAAAAACTTAAAGAGAAGGGCAACCACCAAAGTCAACAGCAAGTAGGGAAAAGTATCACAACTCCACTGCCTTATCCCCAGAGGTTCAACAAGGAAGTTAAGGACCAGCATTTCCACAAGTTCCTTGAGACCTTCAAGAAGCTGGAAATCAATATCCCCCTAGCTGAAGCACTTGAGCAAATGCTTTTGTATGCCAAAATTTTAAAGGAGCTTATGAACAAGAAAAGAAGTTGGGATGAGAAAGAAACCGTATTACTCACTGAAGAATGCAAAGCGTTGATTCAAAAAGGGCTTCCTCCTAAGCTTGAGGACCCAGGGAGCTTCTTGTTGCCTTGCACCATTGGGAATTTGACCATCACTAAAGCAATGTGCGATCTCGGAGCAAGTATCAATTTGATACCATCCTCCATGGTGAAAAAGCTGCATATAGAGGAAGTCAAACCTGTACAAATGTCTCTGGAGTTGGTAGATTAGTCAATGATATACCCTAGGGGTGTAATTGAAAATATTTTGGTCAAGGTGGACAGTTTTATATACCCTGCTGATTTTGTGGTTCTGGATTCAAACGAGGATTATGATGACTCTGTTATACTGGGAAGGCCATTCTTAGCCACTGCTAGAGATGTCATAGATGTAGAAAAAGGGGAATTAACCCTCAGGATGCATGATCAGAGTGTCACTCTGAAAGAATTATCAGAGGTACAATTCAGCAAGGAGAAGAAAGACTATATGAAAATTGACAAGAGAGAATCACAGTTGAAGGAGGAAAATGACAAGGAAAGTCAAGGCAACATCCCAAAGATAAGAGTTGTGCGGATTAATGAAGGAGCCCAAGAGAACACTGGAATATCAGCCTCTGAGAAGAAAGGTCCCCAAGTGAAGCCCACGGCCAGAAAAGAAAGATCAACAAAAGGAAAGATGAAATGCAGAAACAAAACAAAAAGGGGTTGGAAGAACAGAAAGATTCCAACAGAGGGGCTTTCCAAAGGTGACAAAGTGCAACTAATATATCAACAGCTGGGGACAAACCAACAAACTGAGGACTACTACACTGTTAGCAACATACTCTCATTAGAGCATGCTGAAATTGAACACCAGAGAACAAAGAAGAGGATCACAGTCAGGGGAGACAAATTGAGGCTCTACAAGCACCAACCACTATAAAAGAAAGCCTCAATGTCAAGCTAATGACAATAAAAGAGCGCTCCATGGGAGGCAACCCATGATTTAAGATTCATGTCATTTTAAATTCAATAAGTTATGATCATTTGAGCATGAATTCTTTTCTCTTTTCATGAACATATCCATTGACTGCATGCACTGTTTTGAAACATATGCTGGGAATTCTAAGTTTGGTGTGCTTTCAAGCACACTGAACCAATGTTACAAATAATTCCGTTTTACATGCTTAAAGTGTCTTGACAAAGCATATGGCCAAACACTAAGTTTGGTGTCCACATAGCTTCATGAAAGTTAGAAATTCATGCATCAATAATCATACAATTGTTATTTTCCAAAATCTTATAAATGGAAAAATCCTTTTCCGGTAATGAAGGCAGCAATTGTGATGTACCCTTTGACAAGAAACAAGTTTGGTGTTCATCAAACTTTGATGCACCGATTTAGGGACACAATTGATCCTTCATGAAAAAAAGAAAAAAAAAAGAAAGTGTGATGAAAACAATTCTTATAAACATTTAACTAAGTGTGACATTGGGATTTCACTAATTGGAGGAAGGGACAAAATTTTTTTTATGACCAAACATTAAGTTTGGTGTCCTCCAAGGAGAGTCACGGTTCAAATGAGTATAAGGATTGATGATTAGTATAATGGTAATAAAAGAAACACTCTAGTCACGGTTGGATGAAGCTAATGTATGTTGTCTTGTTGTGATGACTAGGAAGTCAAAGAATCTTCAATGAAAGGGACAAGACAAAGGAAAGCATAGCATGAGGACAAAATCTCATCACATGCATCAAAAAGAGAATCTGCCACTCCCTGAGATGATCATGGCAAAGACAATTGAAGAAGCAAGCTTTGTCTTCATTCTTCCTTACATGCACACCTTTGATTCACATAGTATCTAATTGCATCCTAGCCCTTCATTGTTCATTTAAATAACACACCACCTTCAAGCCATGCATATGACCGAATCCTTGCACTCCAACCTTTTAAACTTCATTCCCTTCATCACTTCTCAACATAATAAGCTCAGCCTCAAAATTTCTCTTGCTCCATACACACATCAAAAATCTCCAACACACTTCACTCCTTCTAACTTCAAGAAGCTCAATCGATCAAGTGATCATGGCCTCCTCCTCAAGAACCAAACGGAAAAAAGGAAAAGAGCCTGTGGTGGAGGTGAGCACCCCTGAATATGACCGATGGAGATTTAAATCTTCATACCATCAAATGCAAATGGAGTGGATGAACGATGGTGCACGAAATTGCAATCACACTTTTGCAACTCCGCACAACTAACCAGCAAGTGCACTGGGTCGTCCAAGTAATACCTTGCGTGAGCAAGGGTCGATCCCACGGAGATTGTCGGCTTGAAGCAAGCTATGGTTATCTTGTAAATCTTAGTCAGGATATCAGAAATTATCAGGATTGATTGTAAAAAGCAAAAGAACATGAAATGGTTACTTGTATTGCAGTAATGGAGAATGGGTTGAGGCTTGGAGATGCTCCATCTTCTGAATCTCTGCTTTCCTACTGTCTTCTTCATCAAACACGCAAGGCTCCTTCCATGGCAAGCTGTGTAGGGTTTCACTGTTGTCAGCAGCTACCTCCCATCCTCGCAGTGAAAGCTAATGCTCACGCACTCTGTCACAGTACGGCCAATCACCGGTTTGGTTCCCGCCCCTGCTGGAATAGAATCCCTCTTTTGTGTCTGTCACTAACGCCCAGCAGGTTAGAGTTTGAAGCACGTCACAGTCATTCAATCACTGAATCCTACTCAGAATACCACAGACAAGGTTAGACCTTCCGGATTCTCTTGAATGCCGCCTTCAGTTCTTGCCTATACCACGAAGATTCCGATTAAAGAACCCAAGAGATAACTACTCAATCTAAAATAGAACAGAGGTGGTTGTCAGGCACATGTTCATGGTTGAGAATGATGATGATTGTCACGGGTCATCACATTCATCCGGATTAAGAACAAGTGTTATCTTAGAATCGAAACAAGCATGATTGAATAAGAAACAGTAGTAATTGCATTAATCCATCAAGACACAGCAGAGCTCCTCACCCCCAACCATGGGGTTTAGAGACTCATACTGTGGAAAGAAACGTGTAAGAAATGTTATGAGGTCATCAGGTACGGATACAATGTCAAAAGATCCTATAAGTAATAAACTAGTGTCCTAAGGTTTACAGAAATGAGTAAATGACAGAAAAATCCACTTCCGGGCCCACTTGGTGCGTGCTTGGGCTGAGCAATGAAGGAATTTCGTGTAGAGACCTTTTCTGGAGTTAAACGCCAGCTTTCATGCCAGTTTGGGCGTTTAACTCCAAATTTTATGCCAGTTCCGGCGTTTAACGCTGGAATTTCTGTAGGTGACTTTGAGCGCCGGTTTGGGCCATCAAATCTTGGGCAAAGTATGGACTATTATATATTGCTGGAAAGCCCAGGATGTCTACTTTCCAATGCCGTTGAGAGCGCGCCAATTGGGCTTCTGTAGCTCCAGAAAATCCACTTCGAGTGCAGGGAGGTCAGAATCCAACAGCATCTGCAGTCCTTTTCAGTCTCAGGATCAGATTTTTGCTCAGAACCCTCAATTTCAGTCAGAAAATACCTGAAATCACAGAAAAACACACAAACTCATAGTAAAGTCCAGAAAAGTGAATTTTAATTAAAAACTAATAAAAATATACTAAAAACTAACTCAAAAATACTAAAAACATACTAAAAACATTGCCAAAAAGCATACAAATTATCCGCTCATCACAACACCAAACTTAAATTGTTGCTTGTCCCCAAGCAACTGAAAATCAAAATAGGATAAAAAGAAGAGAATATACTATAGACTCCCAAAATATCAAAGAAACATAGCTCCAATTAGATGAGCGGGACTAGTAGCTTTTTGCCTCCGAACAGTTTTGGCATCTCACTCTATCCTTTGAAGTTCAGAATGATTGGCATCTATAAGAACTCAGAACTCAGATAGTGTTATTGATTCTCCTAGTTAAGTATATTGATTCTTGAACATAGCCAGTGTATGAGTCTTGGCTGTGGCCCAAAGCACTCTGTCTTCCAGTATTACCACCGGATACATACATGCCACAGACACATAATTGGGTGAACCTTTTTAGATTGTGACTCAGCTTTGCTAAAGTCCCCAATTAGAGCTGTCCAGGGTTCTTAAGCACACTCTTTTGCCTTGGATCACCACTTTATTTCCTTCCTTTTCTTTCTTTTTCTTTTTCTTTCTTTTTTTTTTGTATTCACTGCTTTTTCTTGCTTCAAGAATCAAATTGATGATTTTTCAGATCCTCAATAACAGTTCTCTTTCTCCTCATTCTTTCAAGAGCCAACAATTTTAACATTCTCAAAGCAACAAATTCAAAAGACATATGCACTGTTCAAGCATTCATTCAGAAAACAAAAAGTATTGTCACCACATCAAACTAATTCAACTAGTTTCAGAGATAAATTTCAAAATCCTGTACTTCTTGTTCTTTTGTGATTAAAGCATTTTTCTTTTAAGAGAGGTGATGGATTCATAGGACATTCATAGCTTTAAGGCATAAACTTAAATTTTATTAATTATGAACTAAGAACATGACTTAAATATAGATATAAGATGAGACTAAAAATAAAAATAGAAAATAAGGCAAGAAAAACGAAAAAAATAGGCTCCTAATGATAGAGGTTTTCACAGAGTTAGAACTCAACAACCTTGATTTTGAGAAGTGGATGCTCCCTCAGCTTGAGAGGAGAACTTTTGGCGTTTCATCTCTTGAATTTCACGCCCCTGCTTCTCTTGTTCCTTCAGCAATTTGCAAAGCATGCAGTTCTGATTCTGCTGTTCTTCCTTCAGTTGCTCCATAGTCTCTTGCAACTTGGTGATAGATGCTTCTAGGCTGGACCAGTAGTCAATTCTTGGGAATTCAGGGAGGAATTCCTGCGCCCTCCTCTTGATGGAGTTGTCTTGCACTTGTCCTTCCATTGACTTCTTGGTGATTGGGTGTTCAATGGGTATGAACTCATCTACTCCCATCTTCACCCCAGCCTCTTTACAGAGCAAGGAAATCAAGCTTGGATAAGCCAATTTGGCTTCAGTGGAATTCTTATTTGCAATTGTGTAGATCTCACAAGCAATCACATGATGGACCTCCACCTCTTTTCCAAGCATAATGCAATGAATCATCACTGCCCTCTTGATGGTGACCTCAGAACGGTTGCTAGTGGGCAATATGGAGCGCCCAATAAAGTCTAGCCAACCTCTTGCAATTGGCTTGAGGTCTCCCCTCTTGAGTTGGTTTGGGACACCCTTAGAATTGGTTATCCACTTAGTTCCAGGGAGGCATATGTCCTCTAGAACTTGATCCAACCCCTTATCTACTCTCACCATCCTCCTATTAAAGGAATCAGGATCATCTTGCAGTTGAGGCAACTTGAAGATTTCTCTTATTTTGTCCAGATGAAAGTATATAACTTTCCCTCTGACCATGGTTCTGTAGGTATGGTAAGCGGTTCCAGTCATTCTCTGCTTATCTGTTAGCCACAGATTTGAGTAGAATTCCTGAACCATGTTCCTTCCAACCTTTGTCTCAGGATTGGTTAGAACTTCCCATCCTCTGTTTCGAATTTGCTCTTGGATCCCCGGATATTCATCTTCTTTCAGATCAAATTTAACTTCCGGGATCACTGACCTCAGACCCATTATTTTATGATAATGGTCTTCATGTTCTTTGGTTAAGAACTTCTCTTCATTCCAAAGATTCTTTGGATTATTCTCTTTCTTGCCTTTTAAATTGGTTTGTTTTCCCTTAGGAGCCATGATATTGATGAATCTTGGCTTAGTGATCACGGAAAAGCACACCAAACTTAGAGGTTTGCTTGTCCTCAAGCAAAAAGAAAGAGAGAAGAGAGGGGGAGGAAGAGAAAATTCGAATGGTGTGGGCAAAGGGGGTTCCAAACGTGAATTTATAAGGGAGGGGAGAAGAGATTTCGAAAAAATAAAAATTTGAAAGGAGATTTGAGAAGATATGAAAAGAAATTGAGAAAAGGGTGAGTTTTTGAAGAAGATTTGGGATTAATTTGAAATAGATTTGAAGAATGGTTTTGATTTGTGAAGATTTGAAAGTGAATAATGAAAGGTTGAAGTGCATTTATGTAGAAGAGTATGGTTAAAAAGAGGAAAGTTTGAAAAAAAATTGAGTTGAAAACAAAAATGTGGTCCCCCCCACCTTTCTGGCGTTTAACGCCCAGAATGGCACCCATTCTGGCGTTTAACGCCCATTTGCTACCCCTTTTGGGCGTTTAACGCCCAGCCAGGTGCCCTGGCTGGCGTTAAACGCCAGAAATCCTTTGTCACTGGGCGTTTTTCCAAAACGCCCAAGATGCTGCACACCTGGCGTTAAACGCCCAGAATGGTGCCCATTCTGGCGTTTAACGCCCAAAATGGCACCATTCCTGGCGTTAAACGCCCAGAATGGTACCCATTCTGGCGTTTAACGCCCAAAATGCCCCTTACTGGCGTTTTTTCGCCAGTAAGCTCATTTTCTCTGCTTTTTGAGCTGAATCCTTCAGTAACTCTGTGAATTCCTTCATTTTTGATACTTGCCTCTGTAAGAACTAATCATATACCTTCTTAATGACTGGGTTGCCTCCCAGCAAGCGCTTCTTTACTGTCTTTAGCTGGACTTCTGCTAAGAATCACTCAAGTCTCAGTCTTGAGCATTCCTGCTCAAAATTTCCTTCAAGATAGTGCTTGATTCTCTGTCCATTAACAATGAACTTCTTGTCAGAATCAATATCCTGAAGCTCAACATATCCATATGGTGATACTCCTGTAATCACATACGGACCCCTCCACCGGGATTTGAGTTTTCCTGGAAACAATTTGAGCCTGGAGTTGAAGAGCAGAACTTTTTGTCCTGGCTCAAAGACTCTGGTTGACAATCTCTTGTCATGCCACTTCTTTGCCTTTTCCTTATAAATTTTTGCATTTTCAAAGGCATTGAGTCTGAACTCCTCTAGCTCATTTAGCTGGAGCAGTCTTTTCTCACCAGCTAACTGTGCATCCATGTTTAGGAATCTGGTTGCCCAGTAGGCTTTATGTTCCAGTTCCACAGGCAAATGACAGGCCTTCCCATACACCAGTTGGTATGGAGAAGTGCCTATAGGAGTCTTGAATGCTGTTCTGTATGCCCACAGAGCATCATCCAAGCTCTTTGCCCAATCCTTTCTTCGGGCTATCACAGTCCGTTCTAGGATTCTTTTTAGCTCTCTGTTAGAGACTTCAGCTTGCCCATTTGTCTGTGGATGATATGGAGTTGCCACTTTATGGCTGATTCCATATCTAACCATAGCAGAGTATAGCTGTTTATTGCAGAAATGAGTGCCCCCATCACTGATTAGCACTCTGGGGACGCCAAACCTGCTGAAAATGTTTTTCTGGAGGAATTTCAGCACGGTCTTGGTATCATTAGTGGGTGTAGCAATTGCTTCTACCCACTTAGATACATAGTCCACTGCCACCAGAATGTAAGTGTTTGAGTATGATGGCGGGAATGGCCCCATGAAGTCAATTCCCCATACATCAAACAGTTCTATCTCTAATATCCCTTGTTGAGGCATGGCATATCCGTGAGGCAGGTTACCAGCTCTTTGGCAACTGTCACAGTTACGCACAAACTCTCGGGAATCTTTATAGAGAGTAGGCCAGTAGAATCCACACTGGAGAACTTTAGTGGCTGTTCGCTCACTTCCAAAATGTCCTCCATAATGTGATCCATGGCAGTGCCATAGGATCCTTTGTGCTTCTTCTCTGGGTATACATCTGCGGATCACTCCGTCAGCACATCTCTTAAAGAGATATGGTTCATCCCAAAGGTAGTACTTGGCATCTGAAATTAATTTCTTTCTTTGCACACTGCTGTACTCCTTGGGTATGAACCTTACAGCTTTATAATTTGCAATGTCTGCAAACCATGGAGCTTCCTGAATGGCAAAGAGTTGCTCATCTGGGAAAGTCTCAGAGATCTCAGTAGAAGGGAGGGACGCCCCAGCTACTGGTTCTAATCGGGACAGGTGATCAGCTACTTGATTCTCTGTCCCTTTTCTGTCTCTTATTTCTATATCAAACTCTTGCAGAAGCAACACCCATCTGATAAGCCTGGGTTTTGAATCCTGCTTTGTGAGTAAGTATTTAAGAGCAGCATGGTCAGTGTACACAATCACCTTTGATCCCACTAGGTAGGATCTAAACTTGTCAATGGCATAGACCACTGCAAGTAACTCTTTCTCTGTGGTTGTGTAGTTCTTTTGTGCGTCATTTAGAACACGGCTAGCATAATAAATGACGTGCAAAAGCTTGTTATGCCTCTGTCCCAACACTGCACCAATGGCATGATCACTGGCATCACACATTAATTCAAATGGCAATGCCCAATCTGGTGCAGAGATGACTGGTGCTGTGACCAGCTTAGCTTTCAGGGTCTCAAATGCCTGCAGACACTCATTGTCAAAGATGAATGGAGTGTCAGCAGCTAGCAGATTACTCAAAGGTTTGGCAATTTTTGAAAAATCTTTTATAAACCTTCTGTAGAATCCTGCATGCCCAAGAAAGCTTCTGATTGCCTTAACATTGGCAGGTGGTGGTAATTTTTCAATTACCTCTACCTTTGCCTTATCCACCTCTATTCCCCTACTTGAAATTTTGTGCCCAAGGACAATTCCTTCAGTCACCATAAAGTGACATTTCTCCCAGTTTAGAACTAGGTTAGTCTCTTGGCATCTTTTCAGGACAAGTGATAGGTGGTTAAGACAGGAGCTGAATGAGTCTCCATATACTGAGAAGTCATCCATGAAGACTTCCAGAAATTTCTCTACCATATCTGAGAAGATAGAGAGCATGCACCTCTGAAAGGTTGCAGGTGCATTGCACAGACCAAAAGGCATCCTCCTGTAAGCAAACACGTCAGAAGGGCATGTGAATGCTGTTTTCTCTTGGTCCTGAGGATCTACTGCAATTTGGTTGTAGCCTGAATAGCCATCCAAAAAGCAGTAATAATCATGGCCAGCCAGTCTTTCTAGCATTTGGTCTATGAATGGTAAAGGAAAATGATCCTTTCTGGTGGCTGTATTGAGTCTTCTGTAATCAATGCACATGCGCCACCCTGTGACTGTCCTTGTAGGAACCAGTTCATTTTTTTCATTATGAATCACTGTCATGCCTCCCTTTTTGGGAACAACTTGGACAGGGCTCACCCAGGGGCTATCAGAAATAGGATAAATAATCCCAGCCTCTAGTAATTTAGTGACCTCTTTCTGCACCACCTCCTTCATGGCTGGATTTAGCCTCCTCTATGGTTGAACCACTGGTTTGGCATTATCCTCCAACAGGATCTTGTGCATGCATCTAGCTGGGCTAATGCCCTTAAGATCACTTATGGACCACCCAAGAGCTGTCTTGTGTGTCCTTAGCACTTTAATCAGTGCTTCCTCTTCCTGTGAATTTAAAGCAGAGCTTATAATCACTGGAAAAGTGTCACCCTCTCCCAGAAATGCATATTTCAGGGATGGTGGTAGTGGTTTGAGTTCAGGCTTAGGAGGTTTATCCTCCTTCTGAGGAATTTTCGAAAATTCCTTTGCCTCATCTGGCTCTTCCTGATCAGTTTGAGCATCTTTGAAGATGTCCTCAAGCTCTGATTCTAGGCTTTCAGCCATATTGATCTCTTCTACCAGAGAGTCAATAATGTCAGCGTCCATGCAGTCCTCTGGTGTGTCTGGATGCTGCATAGCTTTTACAGCATTCAACTTGAACTCATCCTCATTGACTCTCAGGGTTACTTCCCCTTTTTGTACATCAATGAGAGTTCGTCCAGTTGCTAGGAATGGTCTTCCTAGAATGAGAGTTGCACTCTTGTGCTCCTCCATTTCCAGTACCACAAAGTCAGTTGGAAAGGCAAATGGCCCAACCTTGACAATCATGTCCTCTATTATGCCTGATGGGTGTTTAATGGAGCCATCAGCAAGTTGGAGGCATATCCTGGTTGGTTTGACTTCTCCAATCAACCCAAGCTTTCTGATAGTGGATGCAGGTATTAGATTGATGCTTGCTCCAAGATCACATAAAGCTGTCTTGGTGCAAGTGCCTTCCAATGTGCATGGTATCAGAAAGCTTCCAGGATCTTGAAGCTTTTCTGGTAAGCTTTTTAGAATGACTGCACTGCACTCTTCAGTGAGAAACACTTTTTCAGTTTCTCTCCAATCCTTCTTATGACTTAAGATTTCCTTCATGAACTTAGCATAAGAAGGTATTTGCTCAAGTGCCTCTGCAAACGGGATCTTTATTTCAAGAGTCCTTAAATAGTCTGCAAAGCGGGCAAATTGCTTATCCTGTTCCGCTTTGCGGAGTTTCTGAGGATAAGGCATCTTGGCTTGATATTCTTCAACCTTAGATGCTGCAGGTTTATTCCTTACAGAAGTGGTTGAAGAAGCCTTTTTAGAGGGATTACTGTCAGCACTCTCAGGTGTCTGATCTTCCCTTGGCGTTTGAACGCCAGGAATGGGTGGAAAATGGGCGTTTAACGCCAACTTTTCCCCCTTTTCTGGCGTTTGAACGCCAGAACTGGGCAAGGAATGGGCGTTTAACGCTAGCTTTCCTTCCCTTTCTGGCGTTTGAACGCCAATATTCCTCTCTGGGCTCTTACTGTCCTCAGAGGGATTTTGAACAGTGGTTTGGTTGTCCTCTGTCAATTGTTCCTTGTTTGGCTTTTTGCTCTTTTGGGCAGTGCTATTCAAGGTCTTCCCACTCCTCAATTGAACTGCTTGACACTCCTCTGTTATCTGTTTAGATATTTGCTGTTTTGCTTGATTCAACTGTAGTTCTATGCTCTTATTAGCAACTTTAGTTTCATGGAGCATCTCTTTAAATTCTGCTAACTGTTATGTCATCAGGAGCAATTGTTGATTAAGCTCATTCATCTGTTCTTGAGGATTAGGATTAGTGACTAATGCCATGACTTCCTCCTTTGGAACGAATTCATTGCTAGAATACAAGTATTGGTTTCTAGCAACAGTGTCTATAAGCTCTTGAGCTTCTTCAATTGTCTTCCTCATGTGTATAGATCCACCAGCTGAGTGGTCTAAAGACATCTGAGCTTTTTCTGTAAGCCCATAGTAGAAAATGTCTAACTGTACCCACTCTGAAAACATTTCAGAGGGACATTTTCTTAGAATACCTCTATACCTCTCCCAGGCATTATAAAGGGATTCATTATCCTCTTGTTTAAAGCCTTGGATGTCCAGCCTTAGCTGTGTCATCCTCTTTGGAGGGTAAAAATGATTCAGGAATTTGTCTGTTAACTGTTTCCAAGTCTTTAAGCTTGCTGTAGGTTGGTTATTCAACCACCTTTTGGCTTGGTCTTTTACAGCAAATGGAAACAGTAATAGTCTGTAGACATCCTGATCTACCTCTTTATCATGTACTATGTCAGCAATTTGTAAGAACTGTGCCAGAAACTCAGTAGGTTCTTCCTGTGGAAGACCGGAATACTGGCAATTTTGCTGCACTATGATAATGAGTTGAGGGTTTAGCTCAAAGCTGCTTGCCTTGATGGGGGGCGTGCAGATGCTACTCCCATATGCAGCTGTAATGGGGTTAGCATATGACCCCAGAGTCCTTCTGGACTGATTAATTCCACTTAAGTCCATAATGGACAAAAGGGAAATGATAATGATTGCAAAGAGATGAATTTTTTTTATTTTTATTTTTTTTTTGAAATAACCGAAAAAATTAAAATAAAATAAAATAAAACAAAAGGAAAATAAAATAAAAAAAATTCGAAATTCAAAGGGAAAATGAGATCAAAGCAAATTGAGAACTGAATCAATTAGTAAAAGAAAAAAGATTTTGAAAACAGCAATTAAAAAGATATGATTGAAAAATTTTTATGAAAAAGATTTGATTCTTAAAAAGAGGAAAGAGAAAAACACAAAAAGACACCAAACTTAAAATTTTTAGAAATCAAACACAAATTTTTCAAAAATTTTAAGAGAAAAACACAAAGAGGACACCAAACTTAGAAATTTTATGAATCAAAAAGGGACTAAGAACATGCAAAATTCGAAAATCAAAAGAAAAAAAAAAACAAAAGCATGCAATTGACACCAAACTTAGAATATGAAACTAGACTCAACTAAAAGACTCTAAACCAACAAACAGAAAACAGTCCTAATCTAAGCAACAAGATAAGCCGTCAGTTGTCCAAACTCGAACAATCCCCGGCAACGGCGCCAAAAACTTGGTGCACGAAATTGCAATCACACTTTTGCAACTCCGCACAACTAACCAGCAAGTGCACTGGGTCGTCCAAGTAATACCTTGCGTGAGCAAGGGTCGATCCCACGGAGATTGTCGGCTTGAAGCAAGCTATGGTTATCTTGTAAATCTTAGTCAGGATATCAGAAATTATCAGGATTGATTGTAAAAAGCAAAAGAACATGAAATGGTTACTTGTATTGCAGTAATGGAGAATGGGTTGAGGCTTGGAGATGCTCCATCTTCTGAATCTCTGCTTTCCTACTGTCTTCTTCATCAAACACGCAAGGCTCCTTCCATGGCAAGCTGTGTAGGGTTTCACTGTTGTCAGCAGCTACCTCCCATCCTCGCAGTGAAAGCTAATGCTCACGCACTCTGTCACAGTACGGCCAATCACCGGTTTGGTTCCCGCCCCTGCTGGAATAGAATCCCTCTTTTGCGTCTGTCACTAACGCCCAGCAGGTTAGAGTTTGAAGCACGTCACAGTCATTCAATCACTGAATCCTACTCAGAATACCACAGACAAGGTTAGACCTTCCGGATTCTCTTGAATGCCGCCTTCAGTTCTTGCCTATACCACGAAGATTCCGATTAAAGAACCCAAGAGATAACTACTCAATCTAAAATAGAACAGAGGTGGTTGTCAGGCACATGTTCATGGTTGAGAATGATGATGATTGTCACGGGTCATCACATTCATCCGGATTAAGAACAAGTGTTATCTTAGAATCGAAACAAGCATGATTGAATAAGAAACAGTAGTAATTGCATTAATCCATCAAGACACAGCAGAGCTCCTCACCCCCAACCATGGGGTTTAGAGACTCATACTGTGGAAAGAAACGTGTAAGAAATGTTATGAGGTCATCAGGTACGGATACAATGTCAAAAGATCCTATAAGTAGTAAACTAGTGTCCTAAGGTTTACAGAAATGAGTAAATGACAGAAAAATCCACTTCCGGGCCCACTTGGTGCGTGCTTGGGCTGAGCAATGAAGGAATTTCGTGTAGAGACCTTTTCTGGAGTTAAACGCCAGCTTTCATGCCAGTTTGGGCGTTTAACTCCAAATTTTATGCCAGTTCCGGCGTTTAACGCTGGAATTTCTGTAGGTGACTTTGAGTGCCGGTTTGGGCCATCAAATCTTGGGCAAAGTATGGACTATTATATATTGCTGGAAAGCCCAGGATGTCTACTTTCCAATGCCGTTGAGAGCGCACCAATTGGGCTTCTGTAGCTCCAGAAAATCCACTTCGAGTGCAGGGAGGTCAGAATCCAACAGCATCTGCAGTCCTTTTCAGTCTCAGGATCAGATTTTTGCTCAGAACCCTCAATTTCAGTCAGAAAATACCTAAAATCACAGAAAAACACACAAACTCATAGTAAAGTCCAGAAAAGTGAATTTTAATTAAAAACTAATAAAAATATACTAAAAACTAACTCAAAAATACTAAAAACATACTAAAAACAATGCCAAAAAGCATACAAATTATCCGCTCATCAAACGATAAAAAGATCTATCCTGAAATTCCATTCTTATTGCCGGATGATGGATGCCAAGAAATGAAGAACAAAATTCAAAAGAGGAGGTGGGAGGAACTTGCATCACCAGCCACCCGATCAATGCCAATATTATAAGAGAGTTTTATGCAAATATCCCAAGGCTTGACATGCGTGAGCCCCCAACATACAAGAGCTATGTGCGGGGAGTGGAAGTAGACTTTAGCTCGGATGCAATCAAGAAAGTCTTGGGGCTAAAGTCAGTCCGCTTTAGTGAACCGGGATACCAACAAAGATTGAATGAAGATCAGGATTATGATGAGATTGCTAGAGATATTTGTATGGAGAACTCCGAGTGGGAAGGAGATGGCAAGAACAAATATAAGTATTTGAAGAGATGTAACCTCACCCCGGAAGCAAAAGGATGGTATGAGTTGATGAAAAGATCAATTCTGGGCACAGTGAACACCTCAGAAGTTAACAGGGAGAGAGCTGTGATGTTGCATTGCATCATTGTGGGAGGAGAGATCAAAGTTCATGAAATCCTTGCAAAAGATATCCAACGGCTTGCTGAGAAGAATTCGGCCGGGTCTTGGTTATACTACCCAAGTACCATTTGGAGGTTGTGTGTGAAGGCTAAAGTACCAATGGAAGATGAGAATCCAATGTGGTTAAGCCAAGGCATGCCCATAACCATTGAAAGAATGACAATGACTCCCGAAGCACATCAAGGCCGAAAACCACATGGAAGAAGGCAAAGAGAAGAACCAATGGAAGAAGATGAGCTACACCTAGAAGAAGAACCACAAGAAGAGGAGGAACAGCCGCACTTTTTCCCACATGGCAATATGGATATGACTCAAATGCAAGAAGCAATTGGAAGATTGTCAGAACAATACACAAGAATTCAAGAAAGGCAAGAAGAGTACCATTCACAATACTTGAAGCATCAACAAGAGCAAAAAGAATGGCAGCTGAAAATGATGAACCAACAAAATGAGTTTGAGTCAAAATTCCTTGCGATGCAAGAAGAGCATGCCTTTCAATCTCATGAAGCATTTGGGAAGTTAGCACAAATGCAGGCCGAAACCATGAGGGCTCTCAATGAGTTTACAACCCTCCAAGATGCAAGATATGAAGTCCAAGCCGATTACAACATTAATGGTCAAATCAAACTGAACTATATTGGAGAACATCTGCACAACATGGATCCAGCATTCCCAATTTTTGATGAGTTTTTCAAAAATAAAAGTGAGGTAGAAGTAAACAAAGCTATGAGCCTTGAAGATAGAGTAGAGGAAGCGATGAATAAAGCTGGGTTCTGGCGGGGTCAACAGCCAACAAACATGGACACAGGGAATGCCAGCAACCAAGTATATGAAAGAAGAAAGAAAAAGCATGACAAATGAAAGGTGGACTTGCTCCTTAATCATCACTACAAAGAAAAAAACATGCATTCTATCTGTTTGAAGTGTCTTTGCATCTTTAAGAAGTTATTTTAATTAATAGTCTTTGCATTATGTTTGTTTATCTTAAAATAAATAAGCTAGTTTAAGTTTGTGCTTGTGTGGTTACTTCCACTTGACTAAAAGCATGTTCTGTCCCCTGCATCTTTAATTCAATAAAAGAAATGTTTGAAGGAAGTGAGATAGTTCTCTGTTAGATAGAAGTATGATAAAAGTAAGTGGTGGTATGTGTGTGATTGTATAAAAGTTCACTTTTAGAGAATAAAGAGCTAGGATGTCTCCTTCTAAGAATAGAGTGGCCTACTGTCTATGAATTTCAATTAAATAAAAATCGTTGGTTAGAAAGAAAAACAAAAAGAAAGAAAGAAAAGAAATAGCCAAAAAGTGGCAGAAAAAAAAAGAGAAACAAAAAGAAACAAGGCTGGACACCAATAGCTTGAACTTTAAAATATATGCCTGTGGTGTCTTTGTACTAGGATCTGCTTGGATTAGTAAGCTCTTTGGAGTGCTTCAACACTTGGTGACTTGGATTAACTAATCCGGGATCATCAGCTGAAAGTCCACTATCAAGAGCAACCTAACTACAAGGCATTTAGTAACCCAAAGAGGTGCTGGGCATCAATATTTTAAGAAGAAATGTGAGCCAAGTGTCCATGGTGAATAATGTGTCAAGTATACAGAAAAGAAAATGAACTTGCTACACATGACACTCAAATAAAGCCTTAGAACAAAGTAATAGCCAGGGATAAAGGAATAATGAGAGGTCATAGCAGTATGGTACTTGAAGCTTGAAGGAGACTTTCTAAGCCTAAGAGTTAGTAAGAAGTGAGTATGTGCATATCCACACAAAACCCCATGAACTACCAATAATATTCTGCTAGCATGAACATCCTCTTCCATTTCATTCTTTCTTCTTAATAATTCATTTCTTGCTTGGGGACAAGCAAGCTTTAAGTTTGGTGTTGTGATGACAAGTCATCTTAGCCTAGTTTCACTAGTCTTTTTCTTTTGTTTTCACTTGAATTATGCACTTTCTTGAGCCATAAGCAAGCCAATTGGGTAGATTTTCATGCTTCCTTTGATTTAATCAACCATATGTGAATTAATGCAATTTCATGAGGTTTTATGCTATATTTGATACATATTGTGAAAGAATGAATATCTCATGATTTTAAGCATAGCTTTGATGTGTTTAGTTGATTAATGATAGGCGAAGAAAGCTTGGAGAAAGGTTGAAGCAAGAAGGAATAACTAGAAGCAAAGAGAGGACAATGAAATAAGTGAAATAGAACCAGGAAGCAAAAAGTTGGACCTGAAGTTAGCCCTCAAACTTTTGCACAAACTTTTGGGTGAAAAGTTAGCCTCAAAGTTAGACCCCTAACTTTTGGGCTAACGTTGGAAATTGAAAATCACTCCCTGGGCTACTAAAGTTTGCGCCAACGTTAGACCCCTAACTTTTGGGCTAACGTTGGCATGAGAAAAACCTCCCTGGCCACCAAAAGTTTGCGCCAACGTTAGCCCCCTAACTTTTGGGCTAACGTTGGCACATGAAAATACAAGGGGAGGGGCAAAAGTTTGCGCCAACGTTAGACCCCTAACTTTTGGGCTAACGTTGGCGCCATAGGTGCACTAGGAAGGGCCAACGTTGGAGCAAAAGTTAGACCCCTAACTTTTGCACCAACGTTGGTATCAGCAAAAGAGGCTAGCTGATATGAAAAGTTGGAGCAAAAGTTAGACCCCTAACTTTTGCTCAAACTTTTACTCCAACTTTTGCAAAACTCCAACCCGGTTCAATTGGTTCACTTTGGTTCCTCTCCAAACTCCAAGAGCAATCAACCAAGGCCTCTTTCAACCCAATTCCACCAAGAGCAAAGGTCCAACTCAAGGCTTGAAGATAATTTGAAGAAAGTGTATAAATAGGATAGAATTCAAGTTCTTCAGGGAGCTTTCCTTTTAAAATTTTCATAATAGTTTTCGGAGTGCTTTGGACATTGAGTGATCTTTAATTTCTTAGTTTGGGGGAAGGAGAATCCCATTCTCTTCCTCTTAGTTTTATTGCTTTCAATTTCAATTACAACTGTCTTGGATCTTGGGTTGGAGAATTGAAGGAATTCTGTTTCAATCTCACCTTGGATCTTGTTTATTTTCACTGCAATTGAATTTCCATTTCTGTTACTTGCTTCTTCATCTAATCTCTTTGCAATTTACAATTTCCTTGCAATTGTTCTTGTTGGATCTAGGAAGGCATTGAGATCTAGACTTGGTTTTCTAGTCTCTTGGGTCCTGAGATCCGGATTTCCCATTTACCACTCCCTGTTTAATGTTTCCATGCTCATTTACTTTTCTGTTTAAGATCCGGTTTGATCCAAGCCATTCTCTAATTCTCTGCTTGTTGCAATTTTACTTTTCCTTGTTTAATTGCTATAAATCCAACTCCCAATTCCCTTTACAATTCACGCCATTTACATTTCTTGCATTTTAAGATTTTGCAATTTACATTTCTTGCGTTCTAAGTTTCCGCCATTTAATTTCTTGTTCTTTAAGATTCAGCACTTTAACTCCTGTTCTCTTTAATTTCATGCCAATTACCCATTCCCTTTACTTTCTATGCAATTTAAATTCTGCAAATCACAAATCACTCAACCAAATCTTGATTCGCTTGACTAAATCAACCACTAAACTAAAATTGCTCAATCCTTCAATCCCTGTGGGATCGACCTCACTCCCGTGAGTTATTATTACTTGATGCGACCCGGTGCACTTGCCGTTGAGTTTTGTGTCGGATCATTTTCCGCACATCAAGGCTTAAGCTCAAATTTGTTTGCTCCAATGGCAGGGATAGAGATGATTCTCCCATAGAAGTCGGGAGTAGGTACAGTAAAGTCACCCAGCACCTTCCTTGCATTGTTGGCATTGTTGTTGTTTTCGGCTGCCATGGGTTCTTCTTCTTTGAAGATTTCTGTTAGGTCCTCTACAGAGAGTTGTGCTTTAGCTTCTTTTAGCTTTCGCTTCAAGGTCCTTTCAGGTTTAGGGTCAGCCTCAACAAGAATGCTTTTGTCTTTGCTCCTGCTCATATGAAAGAGAAGAGAACAAGAAAATATGGAATCCTCTATGTCACAGTATAGAGATTCCTTTAGGTGTCAGAGGAATAGAAAAATAGAAGGAAGAGGTAGAAGAATTCGAACTTATCAAGAAAGATGGAGTTCGAATTGTGCATTAAGGAGGAGTGTTAGTCCATAAATAGAAGGATGTGAGAAGAAGGGAAGAAATTTTCGAAAATTAAGTAAAAAAGATTTTAAAAACATTTTGAAAAATACTAATTGATTTTCGAAAACTAAGAGTGGAAAAGAAATCAAGTGATTTCTGAAAAAGATTTTAAAATTAGAAATCAAAAAGATATGATTGAAAACTATTTTGAAGATGTGATTAGAAGATATGATTGAAAAGATATAGTTTTAAAAAGATATGATTGAGAAGATATGATTTGAAAAATAATTTAAAAAGATTTGATTTTAAAAATCAACAACTTGACTAACAAGAAAAGATATGATTTAGACATTAAACCTTTCTCAACAGAAAAGGCAACATATTTGAAATGTTGAATCAAATCATTAATTGTTACCAAGTATTTTTGAAAAAGGAAAGAAATTAATTTTGAAAATATATGATTGAAAATATATGATTTGAAAAAGATTTGATTTTGAAAAATTTTGAAAACTTGAAAAAAAATTTGAGTTAAAAACAGAATCTTTCCACTTGTGCCATCCTGGCGTTAAACGCCCAGAATGGTATACATTCTGGCGTTTAACGCCCAAATCACTACCCTTTTGGGCGTTAAACGCCCAACCAGGCACCCTGGCTGGTGTTTAAACGCCAGTTTTCCTTCTTCACTGGGCGTTTTGAACGTCCAGCCTTTTCTGTATAATTCCTCTGCTGTATGTTCTGAATCTTCAATTCTCTGTATTATTGACTTGAAAAGACACAAATTAAAATGTTTTTGGATTTTTAATAATGAGGAATAATCAAAATGCAACTAAAATCAAATAAACAATGCATGCAAGACACCAAACTTAGAAGTTTGTATACTACTGACACTAACAAAATGAGAATGCATATGAGAAACAACAAAAATAATAAAGACAAGAGAATTTAAAGATCAGAGCAAGGAAATCATTAAGAACATCTTGAAGATCACTTAAGACACATGAATGAATGCAAGAAGAACAGAAACATGCAATTGACACCAAACTTAACATGAGACACTAGACTCAACAAGAAACATACAATATTTTTGGTTTTTATGATTTTGTAATTTTTTTTGGATTTTTCGAAAATTAAGTGGAAAAGAAAATAAAGATATCAAAATTCTTAATGAGAATTCTAGGAATCATGCAATGTTAGTCTAAAGCTTCAGTCTAAAGAAATTAGACATCGCTAGCCAAGTGATGAGCGGATATTTTATACGCTTTTTGGGGGTAATTTCATGTAGATTTTAGCATGTTTTAATTAGTTTTTAGTTAAATATTATTAGTTTTTAGGCAAAAATCATATTTCTGGACTTTACTATGAGTGTGTGTATTTTTCTGTGATTTCAGGTATTTTCTGGCTGAAATTGGGGGAGCTGAGCAAAAATCTAACTTAGGCTGAAAAAGGACTGCTGATGCTGTTGGATCCTGACCTCCCTGCACTCGAAATGGATTTTCTGGAGCTACAGGAGTTCAATTGGCGCTCCCTCAACGGCGTTGGAAAGTAGACATCCAGGGCTTTCCAGCAATATATAATAGTCCATACTTTTCGCGAATATAGATGACGTAACTTGGCATTGAACGCCAAGTACACGCTGCTGTCTGGAGTTAAACGCCAGAAAAACGTCATGATCCGGAGTTGAACGCCCAAAACACGTCATAACTTGGAGTTCAACTCCAAGAAAAGCCTCTACTCGTGCACATCTTTAGTCTCAGCCCCAGCACACACCAAGTGGGCCCCAGAAGTGGATTTCTGCACCAATTATCTTAGTTTACTCATATTCTGTAAACCTAGGTTACTAGTTTACTATTTAAACAACTTTTAGAGAATTATTTTGTACCTCATGACATTTTCAGATCTGAATTACATACTTTTTGACGGCATGAGTCTCTAAACTCCATTGTTGGGGGTGAGGAGCTTTGCAGCGTCTCGATGAATTAATACAATTCCTTTATTTTCCATTCAAACACGCTTGTTCTTATCTAAGATGTTCATTCGCGCTTAATTATGAAGAAGGTGATGATCCGTGACACCCATCACCTTCCTCAATCCATGAACGTGTGTCTGACAACCACCTCCGTTCTACCTCAGATTGAATGAGTATCTCTTAGATTCCTTAATCAGAATCTTTGTGGTATAAGCCGGATTGATGGCGGCATTCATGAGAATCCAGAAAGTCTAAACCTTGTCTGTGGTATTCCGAGTAGGATTCTGGGATTGAATGACTGTGATGAGCTTCAAACTCCTGAAGGCTGGGCGTTAGTGACAGACGCAAAAGAATCAATGGATTCTATTTCAACCTGATTGAGGACCGACAGATGATTAGCCGTGCTGTGACAGAGCATAGAAACGTTTTCACTGAGAGGATGGGAGGTAGCCATTGACAACGGTGACACCCTACATAGAGCTTGCCATGGAAGGCACTTTGCGTGTGGGAAAAGGATTTCAAGGAAAAGTAGAAATTCAAAGGACAAAGCATCTCCAAAACTCCAACATGTTTCTCATTACTGCACACCAAGTAACAATTTGATTCTCTTTTATTTTTCTAATAATTTTAAACACTTTGACTTCTTACAATTAAATCCAAATAATCTTATTGGCCTCCTGACTAAGATTAATAAAATAAATATAGCTTGCTTCAAACCAATAATCTCCGTGGGATCGACCCTTACTCACGTAAGGTATTACTTGGACGACCCAGTGCACTTGCTGGTAAGTTGTGCAGATCACAAATTCGTGCACCAAGTTTTTGGCGCCGTTGCCGGGGATTATTCGAGTTCGAACAACTAAAGGTTTATTTTATTTCTTAGATTAGGAATAATTTATTTTTATTGTTATAGAGTCATTAAATCTTGATAGGATAGTTTCTTTTCAAAAATTTCTTTTCAAAATTTATTATTCTTCTTAATTGATTGCTAATTTTCGTGAGTTTTAGTGTCTTATTCTAAGTTTGGTGTTAATTGCATATTTTACAATTTTCTTTAAATTTTCGAACTTGTGTTCTTTGTTCTTCATTGATCTTCAAGTTGTTCTTGTTTATTTTTCTTGTTTGATCTTGACTTTTTCTTGTTTTGTGTCTTTTCTTGTTTTTCTTGTGCTTTTTCAAAACATTAACTTTCAAAAATTATACTTTTATCCATAAAAATAACACATCTTTGAAATACGTTACATTTTTAGCTCAGTTGGTTATAGCGGGGGTTTATGTTCTTAACAATTGGGCACTTTCTTTTTAAAATCCTTTTTCAAAAATAATTTTTCTTGATTTAATCTTGTGCCAAACTTTAATTTTAGTGTTTTCTTGTTAATCTTTTCATAATTTTCAAAAATTTTATTAAAGTTTTCTAAAAATTTTAAGTTTGGTGTTCTTCCTTTTGTTCTTGGTGTTCTTGTGAATCTTCAAGGTGTTCTTGAGTTTTTCTTGTGTTTTGATCTTAAAATTTTTAAGTTTGGTGTTCCTTGGTGTTTTCCCTCCAAAATTTTCGAAAATAAGGAACATTGGATCTAAAAATTTTAAATCTTGTGTCTTTTGCATATTTTTCTCTTTCATCATAAAATTCAAAATTCAAAAAAATATATACTTTCTAACTAATTTTGAACTACATTTCTCGAAAACTCTATATAAAAATTCAATTTTCAATTTCAAAATATTTCCAATTTCTTTTATTTATTTTGTTTTTATTTTATTTTATAAAAATTAATTTTTATAAAATAAAATAATATCAACATATATACCATCTCTTTTATTCCATCATGGAACTAAGTGGGAATGAACAGTCTAGGAGGACTCTGGGGCCATATGCTAACCCCACTACTGCTTCATATGGGAGTAGTATTTGTATACCCTCCATTGAAGTTAGTAGCTTTGAGTTGAATCCTCAGCTCATTATCATGGTGCAGCAAAACTGTCAGTATTCTGGTCTTCCACATGAAGAACCTACAGAGTTTCTGACACAATTTTTGCAAATTGCTGACACAGTACATGATAAGGAAGTGGATCAGGATGTCTACAGATTATTACTGTTTCCATTTGCTGTAAAAGATCAAGCTAAGAGGTGGTTAAATAACCAGCCTAAGAACAGCATAAAAACATGGAAGCAGCTGCCAGAAAAATTACTGAATCACTATTTCCCTCCAAAACGGATGACACAGCTAAGGCTAAGCATCCAAGGCTTCAAACAAGGAGATAATGAATCTCTTTATGATGCCTGGGAGAGATACAGAGAGATGCTAAGAAAATGCCCCTCTGAAATATTTTCAGAATGGGTGCAATTAGACATCTTCTACTATGGGCTTACAGAAAAAGCTCAGATTTCTCTAGACCACTCAGCTGGTGGATCTATACATATGAGAAAAATAATTGAAGAAGCTCAAGAGCTTATTGATACAGTTGCCAGAAATCAACATCTGTACCTAAGCAGTGAATCTTCCATGAAAGAAGAAGCTAAAACAGTAACTGCTGAACTCAGTCCAGTGGATCAGGCTAATGAATTCAATCAGCAATTAGACTTTCTAACTCAGCAGCTAGCCGAATTCAAGGAAATATTACAGGAAACAAGAATGGCTAACAGGAATATGGAAGTGCAATTAAAGCAGACAGAAAAGCAACTGTCAAAATAAATAGCAGATGAATGCCAAGCAGTTCAATTAAGAAGTGGGAAAACATTAAATACCTCACTTCAAAGCAGCAGGAAACCAAGAAATGAACAATTGGTTACTCAAAATCCCTCTGAGGACAGTCAGAGCCCAGAGAGGAATAAAGCTGGCGCTGAACGCCCAGACCATGCTCATTCCTAGCGTTCAACGCCAGAAACAAGCATGAATCCGGCGTTGAACGCCCAAAGGGAGCATGGTTCTGGCGTTCAAACGCCAGTAACAAACAAGGAGGTGGCGTCTAACGCCACTCCAGCTTCCACCCCTGGCATTCAAATGCCATTGGGGGATCAGTCACATACAAGTGCTGATGACAACCCTTCTAAAAAGGCTTCCCAACCCACTTCTGTAGGTAATAAAACTGCAGCAACTAAGGTTGAGGAATACAAAGCCAAAATGCCTTATCCTCAAAAACTCCGCCAAGCGGAACAGGATAAGCAATTTGCCCGCTTTGCAGACTACCTCAGGACTCTTGAAATAAAGATTCCGTTTGCAGAAGCACTTGAGCAAATACCATCTTATGCTAAGTTCATGAAAGAGATCTTAAGTCATAAGAAGGATTGGAGGGAAACTGAAAAAGTTTACCTCACTGAAGAATGCAGTGCAGTCATTCTGAAAAGCTTACCTGAGAAGCTTAAAGATCCTGGGAGCTTTATGATACCATGCACATTAGAGGGCACTTGCACCAAGCAAGCTTTATGTGATCTTGGGGCAAGTATCAACCTAATACCTGCATCTACTATCAGAAAGCTTGGTTTAACTGAAGAAATCAAACCAACCAGGATATGTCTTCAACTTGCTGATGGTTCCATTAAATACCCATCAGGCGTGATTGAGGACATGATTGTCAAGGTTGGGCCATTTGCCTTTCCTACTGACTTTGTGGTGCTGGAAATGGAGGAGCACAAGAGTGCAACTCTCATTCTAGGAAGACCTTTCCTAGCTACTGGCCGAATCCTCATTGACGTCCAAAAAGGGGAAGTAACCTTGAGAGTCAATGAGGAGGAGTTCAAGTTGAATGTTGTCAAAGCCATGCAACATCCAGACACCCCAAATGACTGCATGAGTGTTAATATTATTGACTCTCTGGTAAGAGAGGTCAATATGGCTGAGAGTCTCGAATCAGAGCTAGAGGACATCTTTAAAGATGTTCAGCCTGACTTGAAGGAATCAGAGAGAATAGTAGAACCTCTGAAAGTCCCTCAGGAAGAGGAGAAACCCCCAAAACCCGAGCTCAAACCATTACCACCATCCCTAAAATATGCATTTTTGGGAGAAGGTGATACCTTTCCTATAATTATAAGCTCTACCTTAGAGCCACAGGAAGAGGAAGCACTAATTCAAGTGCTAAGGACACACAAGACAGCTCTTGGGTGGTCCATCAGTGATCTTAAGGGCATTAGCCCAGCCAGATGCATGCACAAGATCCTATTGGAGGGTGACGCCAAGCCTGTGGTCCAACCACAAAGGCGGCTGAACCCAGCCATGAAGGAAGTAGTATAGAAAGAGGTCACTAAGCTACTAGAGGCTGGGATTATTTATCCTATTTCTGATAGCCCCTGGGTGAGCCCTGTCTAAGTTGTCCCTAAGAAAGGTGGCATGACAGTGGTTCATAATGAAAAAAATGAACTGGTTCCTACAAGAACAGTTATTGGATGGCGTATGTGTATTGATTACAGAAGGCTCAATACAGCTACCAGAAAGGATCATTTCCCTTTACCATTCATAGACCAGATGCTGGAAAGACTGGCAGGTCATGAATACTACTGCTTCCTGGATGGATATTCAGGTTATAATCAAATTGCAGTAGATCCAAAAGATCAAGAGAAAACGGCATTCACATGTCCATCTGGAGTATTTGCATACAGAAGGATGCCATTTGGCCTGTGCAATGCACCTGCAACCTTTCAGAGGTGCATGCTCTCAATTTTCTCTGATATGGTGGAAAAATTTCTGGAAGTCTTCATGGATGACTTTTCAGTGTTTGGAGACTCATTCAGCTCCTACCTTAACCATTTAGCACTTGTTCTAAAGAGATGCCAACAGACTAACCTGGTTTTAAACTGGGAGAAGTGTCACTTTATGGTGACTGAAGGAATTGTCCTTGGGCACAAAATCTCGAACAAGGGGATAGAGGTGGATCAAGCTAAGGTAGAGGTAATTGAAAAATTACCACCACCTGCCAATGTTAAGGCAATCATAAGCTTTCTGGGGCATGCAGGATTCTACAGGAGGTTTATAAAGGATTTTTCGAAAATCGCCAAACCTCTGAGCAACCTGCTAGCTGCTGACATGCCATTTATCTTTGATAAAGAGTGTCTGCAAGCATTTGAGACTTTGAAAGCTAAATTGGTTACAGCACCAATCATCTCTGCACCAGACTGGACATTACCATTTGAATTAATGTGTGATGCCAGTGACCATGCTATTGGTGTAGTGTTGGGACAAAGGCATGACAAGCTTCTGCACGTCATTTACTATGCCAGCCGTGTTTTAAATGACGCACAGAAAAATTACACAACCACAGAAAAAGAGCTACTTGCAGTGGTTTACGCCATTGACAAATTCAGATCCTATTTAGTAGGATCAAAAGTGATTGTGTATACTGATCATGCTGCTCTTAAATATCTACTCACAAAGCAGGATTCAAAACCCAGACTTATAAGATGGGTGTTGCTTCTGCAAGAGTTTGATATAGAAATAAGAGACAGAAAAGGAACAGAAAATCAAGTAGCAGATCACCTGTCCCGAATAGAACCAGTAGAAGGGGCGTCCCTCCCTCTCACTGAGATCTCTGAAACCTTTCCGGATGAGCAACTCTTTGCCATCCAGGAAGTGCCATGGTTTGCAGACATTGCAAACTACAAGGCAGTGAGATTCATACCCAAAGAGTATAGTAGACAGCAAACAAAGAAGCTGATCACGGATGCAAAGTATTATCTTTGGGATGAGCCATATCTCTTTAAGAGATGTGCAGACGGAGTAATCCGTAGATGTGTGCCTAAGGAAGAAGCACAGAAGATCCTATGGCACTGCCATGGATCACAGTATGGAGGACATTTTGGAAGTGAGCGAACAGCCACAAGAGTCCTGCAATATGGCTTCTACTGGCCTACTCTCTATAAAGACTCCCGAGTGTTTGTACTTAATTGTGATAGTTGCCAAAGATCTGGCAATCTACCTCACAGTTATGCCATGCCTCAACAAGGGATCTTGGAGATTGAGTTGTTTGATGTATGGGGCATTGACTTCATGGGACCTTTCCCACCATCATACTCAAACACTTATATTCTGGTGGCAGTGGATTATGTATCCAAATGGGTGGAGGCTATTGCAACACCCACCAATGACACTAAAACAGTGTTAAAATTCCTCCAGAAACACATCTTCAGCAGATTTGGTATCCCTAGAGTATTAATCAGTGATGGGGGCACCCATTTCTGCAATAAACAGCTTTACTCTGCTCTGGTTCGTTATGGAGTTAGCCATAGGGTAGCTACTCCATATCACCCACAAACTAATGGGCAAGCTGAAGTCTCAAATAGAGAACTCAAAAGAATCCTGGAACGGACTGTAATTTACCGTAGAAGGGATTGGGCAAGAAGCTTGGATGATGCTCTGTGGGCATACAGAACAGCATTCAAGACCCCTATAGGGACCTCTCCATACCAGCTTGTGTATAGAAAGGCATGTCACTTGCCAGTGGAACTGGAACACAAGGCCTACTGGGCAACCAGATTCCTAAACCTTGATGCCAAGTTAGCTGGAGAAAAATGATTGCTCCAGTTAAATGAGCTAGAGGAATTTAGACTCAATGCTTTCGAGAAAGCAAAGATTTATAAAGAGAAAGCGAAAAGATGGCATGATAAGAAATTGTCATCCAGAGTCTTTGAGCCGGGGCAGAAAGTTCTGCTATTTAATCCTAGGCTCAAATTATTCCCCGGGAAATTAAAATCCCGGTGGAGAGGTCCATATGTAATCACAAACGTATCACCATATGGATACATAGGGCTTCAGGATAATGACTCTAACAAAAAGTTCATTGTTAATGGACAAAGAGTTAAACATTATCTTGAAGGCAATTTCGAGCAAGAATGCTCAAAACTGAGACTTAATTAAAGCTCAGTAATAGTCCAGCTAATGACATAAAAGAAGCGCTTGCTGGGAAGCAACCCAGCCAATCACAAAATTTAATTTTATTTGTTTCTGTTGATTTTTACAGGTATAGGTCAAAATATCTTCAAGGTAAAAAAGCAATTGATTGGATTCACAGAGTTAAAGGGGAATTTGGAAGTTCACTGGCGAAAAAAGGCCAGTAAGAAACATTTTGGGCGTTGAACGCCCAAAAGAAGCACCCACTAGGCGTTCAACGCCAGTAAGGGTAGCCATCTGGGCGTTAAACGCCAGAAAGGAGCATCTTTTGGCCGTTAAACGCCAGAAAGAAGCACCTTCTGGGTGTTTAACGCCAGATTGATAGCATCCTGGGCGTTCAGAAAAACGCCCAGTGACAAAGGACTTCCTGGCGTTCAACGCCAGAAAGATGCATCACCTGGGCGTTGAACGCCCAGAAGAAGCAACATTTGGGCGTTAAACGCCCAAAACATGCAGCATTTGGGCGTTTAACGCCAGGATGGTGGGGAGGAGGTAAAATTCATTTTTCTTTACAAATTTTCTAAATTTTTATGTTTCAATTCATAATTTCTTGCATCAACATGTTTCAAAATGTCATCCTTCAAATCAAATTGGTTTTCTAAGAACCCTAATTTCTAAAATCCCTTTTTCAAAAATTTCAAATATATCTTAATCCATAAGGACAAATTATTTTTCAATCCAATCCAACTCTTTTAAAGTTTGTTTTCAAAACTCAATTATCTTTTTAAAATCTTTTTCAAAATTAAAAATTCAAATCTATCTTTTTAATTATTATTCATATCTTTCTCTTTTTAAACTATATCTTTTTCTTATCATATCTATCTTTTATAAATCATATCTTCTATCTTATCTTTTTCTTATTTTCGAAAATTCCCACCCCCTCCCCATATATTGAATTCGGCGCCCCTCTCATCATCACCATGCCACACTTGCTCTCCTCCTATCCCTCTTCTTTCTTCTCTTTTGCTTGAGGATAAGCAAAACTCTAAGTTTGGTGTGTTTATCCGTGATCACAAAAACATGCTCATTAAGATCATGGCTCCTAAAGGAAAACAACCCACCCCAAGAGGCAAGAAAGAGAATACTCTAAAGCCACTTTGGAATCAAGGGAAGTTCTTAACTAAAGAACATTCAGACCATTACTACAAAATAATGAGTCACAGATCAGTGATCCCGGAAGTCAAATTTGATCTGAAAGAAGATGAATATCCGGAGATCCAAGAGCAAATTCGAAACAGGAACTGGGAAATTCTGGCCAATCCTGAAACGAAAGTGGGAAGGAACATGGTTCAGGAGTTCTATGCTAATCTATGGCAGACAGACAGGCAAAGAATAATTGGAGCTGCTCTCTATGACCATCGGACCTTAGTCAGAGGAAAGATTGTTCATACCCATCCTGACAAGATCAAGGAGATATTTAAGCTTCCTCAACTGAAAGATGACCCAGACTCCTTTAATAGGAGAATGATGAGGATAAATAAAGGCCTAGACAAGATTCTAGAGGATATATGCATCCCTGAAGTCAGGTGGACCACCAGCACCACTGGCACCCCAATTCAACTCAAAAGAGAAGATCTAAAACCAGTAGCCAGAGGCTGGCTGGATTCCATTGGGCGTTCTATATTACCCACCAGCAACCGTTCTGAAGTTACCATTAAAAGAGCAGTAATGATTCACTGCATCATGTTGGGAAAAGAAGTAGAAGTCCATCAACTGATCTCATGTGAGCTATACAAAATAGCAAACAGGAATTCCAAGGACGCCAGATTGGCCTATCCAAGCTCAATTTCTATGCTCTGTAAAGATGCCGGAGTGAAGATGGGAATAACAGAGTATATCCCAGTTGAGAGGCCAATCACTGGAATATCAATGGTCAGACAACAGCAACAAGATGATTCAGCCAAGAGGAGAGCACAGGAAGCCCTTCCAGAACTGCCTCAATTCGAATATTGGGGACATCTTCAGGCTTCTATTTCCAAATTGCAAGAAGCTATGGACCAAATAAAGGAAGAACAGAACAATCAAAGTAGCATGCTTTGCAAACTGCTTAAGGAACAGGAAGAGCAAGGGCGTGATCTAAGGGAGCTGAAGCGCCAAAAATTAATCCTTGAAAAGCACCCCACAGATTAGAGGAACATATACTCCTCAAAACAACAGGTTGTTGAGTTCCAATTTTTATGCTTTAACTTAGTGATAGTGTTATTATAGAAATTTACCTTAAGAGATATATAGTAGTAGTAATTGATGTGCGGAAAACGATCCGACACAAAACTCACCGGCAAGTGTACCGGGTCGCATACCATAGTTGTGGTAGAGACTGGATGTAGGTTGCATGGCATAAGGCAACTGAACCAAGATACTTGATGGTGTTAGCTTCTCTCTTCCCTTCTCTATTTTGTTTTCTGATATTCATGAGACAAAATGAAATTGTCTTATAATTTTTTCGCTGCTAAGTTCAAACAGTTTCAGATTGAAAGTTTATTTTAAAAGGGTTATTTCATTAAAGTAAAAGAAGGTCATAGATTCAACCCCCTTCTCTAAGCCTTCTACTACCTTCAAGACATTGTAGGGCAGTGCTGACATCCTCATGATTGAGTAGTTCGGTGTTGGGTTCTACTCTGCGTACTTGGTTGCCGATAAGATGATTGTGGCAACCAAGCATAACGATGATGAGCAGTACAATTGGTAATTCTAGCTTGGTAGACCATTCACTATGACCAATGATACCAATGGGTAGAAACTCAGAAGAGAAACTAAATTTCCCTCTTTCTCAAGGAGGATCAGGTAAAGAACAACATATTTATTTGTGAATGAATTTATTTAGAAACATAGTGAGATATATACATCAATTTGAATTATTGTGCATGCTTAGTTTTTAGACTTTAGGAAAAAGATTTGTAATGTTTCACAAATTTTTTAATTGAAAGTTAATTTAATTTGAGCTTGTAACTGGAGATAATGACTGAGTAATTGACATTATTTTTTGTTTTAATAGCTGGAGTACTTAGAGAAGAAGAGGATTAAGGATCTTGTAAAGAAGCACTAAGAATTAATTCAGTATTCTATTTATCTTTGGATTGAGAAGATTATTGAAAAAGATATCAGTGATGATGAAAACGATGAATCATAAAAGGAAGAGGAAGATGATGTTGAGGAAGTTGATGAAGAGAAGGAAAAGGACTCCATGATGAAGAAGATCAAGGAAGTTTCTCATGCAACACATAAACAAAAGATGAACGGGAGAAGAAAAGACAAAGAACAGAAGAGAAGAGATGATGAAAATTGGGGGCGAAAGAGGATTAGAATTTTGTAATTTAAGATGAACTAATTTGGGTTTTAAAAAATAAATTTAGGGACCAATTTGAGCACATTAGCGTACAACTAGAATCCCAAATTGAAACTTAACAGAACACATTAGCTCCGTTAAGACGACAGTTCACTCAGGAACGGACATGAATTCACTTAATTGGTCATTTATGAAAGTTAGGAATTTAATTGATGCGCAATTTGAATTTAAGGGACCAAATTAAATATTTACTCATAAAGAAATAGTTCATATATATCATACAATAATAGGTAAATGAATTATTTAACAAAATACAAAATTAGAATATTTAGTTTTGTCAAACAAAATAAGAACTGAAAGAAGCAGAAATTAAACTCTAACAATGACTGGATTTTATTTCTATGCTGACATAATCTGAATTTGATAAATTTGATCTTACATTCCATTTTTGGATACACACCATTACCAATGACATTCTCAAAGTCACATATTTAGTTTCTTGGTCTATTTTCTTCATTTTAATTAAAGTATAATAAATTTACAAACTTATAAAGACCAATAAACATAAAAGAGAAGGAAAGTGATCACAAGAACAAGAAGCTTATGCCCTCCAAATTTATCATTAGAATCCCATCTTAGCACTATAAGATGAATGAAGCAATGAAGACACAGAGAAGCTCGTGTTATTATTAATCTTTGAATTCAAACGTTGCATCATTGGCACCGACGAAGATGCTGCCATAACTCCACCAGAAGAACATTTATTGCCATCATTCGCAGGCGAATCCTTTAGAAGTGCGTCGAATTTCGCAGACTCCTCCCTTTCTTGCTTTATCTCCTTGAGCATCGCGGCGATGTCTCTCATCGTCGGCCTTTCTTCTGGGGACGGATTTACACATAACATGGCTATTCCCAAAGCTTGCATCATTTCCTCTATTTCTGATTCTGTCCTAGAGAGTAACCTAGGATCAAGAACATCAAGCCCTTTTTTCTGTCTCACCCAATCAACAACATGTAGACCATCCGGGATTGTTGGATCGATCGGTTGCTTTCCTGTCAAGACTTCTAACAAAACTATTCCGTAGCTATACACATCACTTTTCTCTGTGATCTTCATCATGTAGCCATATTCTGAAACAAATCCAAATGAATCATCTAGTGTATATTAAGAATAAAAATAAAAATAATTTTATATGCATTGACAGTGATATTGTAAAAAACTATCAACCAATCTTGGAAGTGAAAAATTCATTGTGGCTAGTTATTAACTTTTTGTAGTGAGTAGTTTCCTACGCTGAGTTGACACGTTCTTGTAATTTATTAGATAATATATAACTCCTTAATATTTATTTTCCTGTGAAATTTCATCTAATTGAACACTTTCTATAGAGCATAAAAGTTGTGACTTATTCTGAAGAACAGAAGCATATTTGCAAGAAAGGAACAAGTAAAACACACACTAACCTGGAGCAATGTATCCATAAGAACCGGCAACGGTATTGGAAGATCTGCCGAAATCGCCGTCGTCAACTAGCTTAGCCAAGCCAAAATCAGCAATATAAGGCTCAAATTGAATGCCAATGAGGATGTTATTGGCTTTGATATCTCTATGAACTATAGGAGGAACACAATCATGATGAAGATATGCAATTCCTTGAGCAGCACCCAACAAGATTCTATACCTCAATTCCCATTCCAAACAAGTCCCAGTCCTCTCATGGAGCAAACTGCTTAAGCTCCCATTCGGCATGTAATCGAAAATGAGCAATCTGGCTTTCCTGTTCCAGCAGCATCCCAAGAACCTCACAATGTTCTTGTGGCGGATCGAGCCGAGAGTCCTCACCTCGGCCGAGAAAGAATCACGAACTCTGGTCTTTTCGTCTAACACCTCCCCTGCATCTGTTGTAGGCCACAGCTTCTTCACTGCAATCACTTCTCCGCTGTCCATCTCGGCACGATACACTACGCCGGAGCATCCCTTTCCGATTATATTCCTGTCAACCAAACGCCTTAGTACTTGCTCAACCGTGAAATTCAGCTTCTGGAATGGTATGAATTGCCATGACCATGATTCTCCTAACTCTGAATCATCATCTCTAATTGTTCTTCTGGCTTTTATTACAGCAGTTATTCCCATAACAATCATTATCACAGTTAGAGCTATGAGTAAACCAATAGCCACTTTAATCCTTCGAGACTTCTTTGCCTCGTTCGCATTCAAGGCCGTGCCAGAGTCTTTCACAAAGCAGTAGTCCTGACCTGATGTGCACAGGCCTTGGTTTCCGGCGAGGTCTTTTGGCGATAACTGCCTGAAAAGCTTGTTATCCGGAAGATAACCGGAGAACTTGTTGTACGAAACATTAAGGGAGACAAGATTGTCTAACTCTTCCAAAGGCTGCAAATTCCCTTCCAACTGGTTATGTGAAAGGTCTAACATGGAAAGCTTGCTAAGTGCAGATATCTGAGCCGGAATTTGCCCGCTGAGAAAATTGCAGCTCAGATTGAGAGCGATTTCTAGTGACTCCATCCGGACTAGCTCAGCCGGTATGCTACCGGTGAGCTGATTACTGCTAAGATCAAGCAATTGCAGATTTGAACATAGGCTCAGCGACGCTGGAATCAGTCCGGAAAGCAAGTTCTTTCCTAAGATAAGCTTGCTTAGAGATACAAGGTGGCCCAAACTCGCAGGAACTGGACCTGAAAACTTGTTGGAAGATGCATCCAATACTTGAAGGGAATAAAGTGTTGACATAGAATTTTGCAATGGTCCTTCTAAGTTGTTGCCACTCAAGTCTATCATTTGCAGCTCTGAGCAGCCTACTATCTCTTCAGGAACCGGCCCTGAAAGCTGGTTCCCGGAGAGATCAAGAAAGTTTAAGCTCTTGAGGCTGCCTATGGTCTTGGGAATACTACCAGTGATTCTGTTGTTTCCAAGCCTCAACCTTACAAGAGAGCTGCAGCTACCTATCTCTGAAGGTATAGATCCTGATAAGTCGTTTGAGATGAGAAGCAGCTTTGTTAAGTTCTGGAGGCGAAATAGGCTTGCCGGAACGCTTCCGTTTAGCGTGTTTCGAGACAAGTCCAGTGCCTGCAGGGTGCTGCAGTTTCCTAAACTTGATGGAATGCTACCTCCAAGCTGGTTCTGCCAAGCGAAAAACACCATTAGGTTCGACAACTGGCCTAGCTCGGGTGGAATCAAACCTGAAAGCTGGTTTGTATCAACTTGCAACTGCTGAAGGTTCTTTGCATTCGAGAGCGACGAAGGTATCGAGCCAGACACGTTGTTGTCACTAATCATAAACTCTTCAAGATTCAAAAGATTTCCTAAAGACAGAGGAATGGATCCAGATATAGAATTCAAAGAGAAGTCAATTTTTCTCAAACTTGTGCAGTTTCCAATGTCTTCGGGTATAGCACCAACAAGACTATTCTGCCATAGAAACAACTGTTGCAGATTCTGAAGCTTTCCAAGCTCAGGTGGAATGGAACCTGAGAGGCTATTCTCATAGAGGAACAAATCAACAAGCTCAGAACAGTTACCTAACTCTCTTGGAATCTCACCTGAGAGCATTGTGGTGTAAATTGACAGAGTTTGAAGCTTGCTTAGTTTTCCCAATGAAACTGGCAATGAGCCTGAGATTCTTGTATCAGCTAGCCCCAACACTGTTAAATTGATGCATTCTCCAAACTGTTCAGGTATCTTACCTATGTTCGACAAACACGAACACGAGTATTAGATATGATACACTACAATGCAATATGCAAACACAACATTGACTTAAGAAGTTTGAAGTAGCAGTATTTGATGCAGATATGCATACGCGAAGTATTTATAAAGATTCTTATAGGATCTTACCAACTATGTCTTTGTTCCCTCCGGCTCTAAGAACCTCAAGATTCGACAACTTTCCAAGCTCCTTTGGGATAACCCCACTAAGCTGGTTATCAAAAAGGAGAAGACTCTTTAGTCCAATGCAGTTGCTTAACTCGACTGGGATCTTCCCCGAAAGCTGGTTAGAGTTCAAGGACAAGTTGACAAGATTGTGAAGCTTTCTAATGGAGGAAGGTATTGAACCAACAAGGTTGTTAGAGCTTAAGTCAAGAACAGTGAGTGAAGTGCAGTCACCAATGTCTTGAGGGATTTGTCCAGTGAGATTTGAATCAGAGATGACAAGCTTCTGAAGGAACTTGAATGAAGAAAGGTTTGAAGGTAGTGGAAGCTCAAGAGGGGTGGATTCTATGGTGATCTCAGTTACAGAACCGAGTGTGGAACATGTTATGCAGGTCCAGTTGCATGGGTTTGAGTCATGGATGTTCCAGTTGGACAATAACAATGGTGGTGGTGAAGAAGAACTATGGAGCCAAGAAAATAGAGCAGAAGCTTCGTTGTTATTACTGTTCGTAGAACAGAATGCAATACCATAGAGAAAAGTAGTGTGAAAGAGAAGAATGAAACAAAAGAATGAATAAGAAGAAATGAAGAAGAAGGAAGAGGGTTGTTGTTGCCTCGAGTTTTGCATTGAAAACTATGGAACATTTGCCTCAAATTCCAAACCTTTCTTCTTCTTCTTTGCTTTGTGCACCTTATTTCATTGGGTTTTGCAACTCTTTTTTTGTGAGTAATGTTTGCTATTACTATTACTATGTGGTTTTCTTGCTTCGAACTCAATGAAACTAAACTAAACCCAGAGAGAGTAACAAAGGCTATGAAGTTTTTAAGTTCACATTAGAGAACATAAAAAATAGATTAAAGTCCAATTTAACGCCTAGAGATTAGAAAAATCTGAAGCAGTAGCAGCAAAAAGAAAAGAAAAGAAAAGAGTACCAGCACCACCACACCTAAGATGCTTCTTTGTGTCTAAGCAAGTGTGTTATTAGAATAATGGAGGCTATGGCAGGCGGTGCTTATTATAACTATTGAGCTCAATTGACTACATTGCATAGCATTATATATGGTCTTTGTTTATTGTTGAGCTCCTAGTACTCTGTCAGTGTTTTATGCTATTTTATTTGTATGGTTAAAATAAAATAAATTTGAGGGGGCAGAAATTGTCTTTATTTTTAGTACGTGTCACAAGCTTCAATTATGTCTAGTGTGGCACTAATTCATAACTTGATACTCTTTCGTAAAATTATTTTTTTGTAAAACCACCGATTTATACATGTAATTAACAGTATGAATATTTTTAGCGGGTAGTAGAATTCGGGTAAAAAAATTGAAATTGGGGGAAATGTGTTAATTCGTTAGAATCGCCCGGTGAGGTGATTTGTTTGAATATAATGAGAAAGTTTATGGAATAAACTTTATAGGTATCAGAACTAATTTTTTATATTTTTTAAAATTAATTTTTAGAATAGTTAAAATAAGCTAAATTTATTAAGTCAATTCATTTATTTATTTAAACGGATGATTTTGTTTTTAAAATTAAATTTATTTAAATTTTGGGGTAAACAAACTAAATAGACGGCACATTTATTTTTTTATATTTTTCAAAAAATAATAGCACTTTTAACTAAATATTCTGTCCAATTCGACTTAAAAATCCAATCTATCAAAATAATTATTTATTTAAATTTTTTTACCTAAAAGTGATATTTTTTGTTAAAAGATTTTTTGAAAACTAAAATAAAAAAGTGAATGGACCAGTTTGTTTAATCCATTGGGTTAGTCATAAATGGTCCTAACTGAAAAACTATGGCTAGTGAATAATGTAGACTTAAATCGACTTATGGTAAATGAATCTGGCTGGCCCGTTTGACAACCTTATAGCCAAGCAGTCAATTTTTCAAAAGATTATGATTTTAAAAGTCCTAAAACTAGTTTTACGCTAAAAAAATACGCGCCCTTTCACTTCCATTCACCTCTTTCTCCGCGTTCCTTCTCCGGATCAGTATCGCTTCCACCTCTCCAGAGTCAAGAAGCCAAACGAGAGGAAGTTAACATAGATGTTGGTCCAGAGTCAAGAAGCCAAACGAGAGGAAGTTAACATAGATGTTGGAAATTAAAGTTCCGTCCCTCCCTCTTGTTGCAGCATTTTTTTCAATAATTTTAGATATTTCTTCTTATTCAATTATGGATGATTATCTTTAGTAATGTTGGATGATTCTTTTTAATAGGTTTTGGATGATTCTTTTTAATAGTTTTAGATTTTCTTTTTCTTAGATTTTCAATGTATTTTTTTATAGGTTTTGGATGTTCTTTTTCTTATGTTTGGATGTTTTTTTTAGGATTCGAATTATTTTTTAAATAATTTTAAATTTTTTTTGTTAATTTTCGGATATTTCTTTATCTTATGTTTTAGAAAAAAAAATCCAAAACTTAACTAAAAAATATCTAAAATCATAGAAAAAAAATTCAAAACCTAATAAAAAAATTCAAAATCTTTAAAAAGATCGTCCAAAATCTAACAAAATAAAACATTTTAAATCATAGAATAAAAATATCTAAAAATCTCTAAAATTTAAACACTCGAAATCTAAAGTATTATTTGTTTTCATTTACTTTTTAATGTACATTCACAGAAAAAACTTTTGAAACCTTTAGAATTTATACATTCGAAACCTGTGTATAAAAAATAACTGGAATGATGCCTTAATTTTTAATAGTTTGTTTTTATTTACTTTTAATTGTACATTCCTAGAAAAACACCTAAAACCTATAAAATTTAAATATTTGAAATCCAGGAATAAGAAACATTCGAATTCTCTAAAATTTAATATGAAATCAAGGTATAAAAAATATTCAAAAGTAATGCATTATTTTAACCATAATTAAAAGCGTTTTTATTGTGTTCAAATTTTGGATAGTTTTTTGTTAGGTTTTGAAAATTTTTTTATAACGATTTTAGATATTTCTTTGTTACGTTTTTGAATATTTTTTTTTTTGTTAGGTTTTTGGATATTTTTTTACAACGATTTTAGATGGTTCTTTTCATTTAGTTTTAGATTTTTTTTTTAGATTTTAGCTTTTTTTTTAATTGATTTTTGATATTTTTTTTTTGTTGTAGCCCAAATAATAGTTGGTTGTTGTTGGCTGATACCCTAATTGATTATCTAATATGATTAGAATATAAATGGTAAGACAAATCATCAACAATTTCGTTTGAGTGTAAATCATTATTAATGATTTTCGAAGGGCGAGACAAAACACTTAAATTCATGGTTATATATGCATGAGAAATCGGTAGTTGAATTATAGTTAGAAATTTATTCTAGAATAAAAGAAAGTTTAAATTTATCAAGTTTTAAGACTTTTAGTTTAGTTTCAAATTTTAAAAATATTTTAGTTTAGTTTCTAAATTAATTAACAAATTTTAAGATTTCGATTTTTCAAAGAATGATTTTTTGGACCCTTACAATTCACAAAATCTGAGAATCACAGTTCACTTCATGTTAACAAGACAGGCCCATATGCAAAAAAGTATAATTATTTATTTAATCAGATACGATAAAATCTTAATTACTCAATTCTCCACTCATACATTCATTTTTTTTACCAGCTTTTATCCACCACTTTGAAGGTAAGATTGCTTACCCATGAAATTAACACCAAATGAAACTCAAATTTCACCAAATCTCCTCTCTAAACTTCAGCCACCTCCTCTACCTTTTTATCCATCACATGTTGAAATCCATATGATTGTTTAACAAAAAAGTTAAGTTAGTGTCAAATAAAAAAAGGAAAAAAATTAAAATAATCATCCTTATCTCTTCTTTTACCAACGTTGCTCTAGCTTCCTTTAAACATCATATTTTTAACTTATCGTCACAAAATAACACTTAGTTAGCTAAGATAGAAAAAAGAAAAGAAAGAGAAAGAAAAAAAAGAGTGTTGGCCGAACTTACAAAAGAGGAAAACAGAAGTTAGTGAGCTTTATGTTCGTACAATTTCATCTCCAATCTTCATAAGACTAAGACCCCTTTTTCACGAAACCAACTTGATCATACAACTCCTCTCATCTTCTTCATCTCCATACCAAAATCCTCAAGGATAGTTAAGAGAAATTCCTACTTTTTTCTCTTCATGAATTCAGTTATACATGTCACTCCATAAAGAAATCATATTTGTTTCTTTTCTTGTATAAAAAGACATCTCTTCAAACTTCTAAAGGAGTAAGAAGAATATCAAATTCTAAGCTTAAAAAGAGTGAGAAGTTTTCCTTTTTTTCTATGATACCTTTTTGTCATAAAGCCTTCATATGATTAAAAGTTGTGTTGATTTTTATTTAGGAGATTTTTGGTGATCATAAAGACTAGGAAAGTAACTTAGAAGGATTAACAAGAAAGGTAAAAGTCAGGATAGTTAGAATACCACATATTATTAATATACTTCTATTAATGTTTTGATGATGATTGATGATTATGAATATTTATGTTGATGATTGAATGATGAATGAGCCCTTGATATGTGTTACAAGTGTTTAATATAAATTTATGGATGGATATATATGATGCAGATGATGGCCAAATATGATTAACCTCTTAGGACTAAATTATAATTTTATAAAAAAGCCTAAAAGGGCCATAAACTCAAGATTTTGGTCTATGAATAATGTATGATGCACCAAATATGATTAAAATATAATTTAGAGTAAAAAATAGGCTAAAAGTGGAAATAAGAAAATATTAGATATAAAAATATGAACATAGAAGACTTAAAGGTAAAAATATAATTATATAAAAGATTCGAGTAAAAAATATAATTAAGATAAAGTTTCGGGTATATAATAATTTTAGTAAAGTTTAGGAGTAAAAGTATAAATATAATAAGGTACTAAGATAAGAACGAAACAATAAGGTTAAATTGGTAATTATGACTAAGGAAAAGTAAAATGGTCACATAGAAAAAGAATAAGGACAAATTAGTAATTTGGGAGGTATAAGGGATAAAATGATCATTTTGAAAAAAGATAACTTAAAATGAATAAATATGGATCATAGGAGTAAAATAGTCATTTTATAAAAATATAAAGTTAAAATAGTAAAACTGTAAAAGTGATAACACTAAGGGAAAAGTAGTCATTATTGAAAAGTATGAAGTTAATATGATAAAATTAAAGGTTAAAGGACAAAATAGTTATATTACAAAATGTTAAAGGTTAAAAGATAAATATATAGAAAGAGAGCTCAAGGGCAAAAGATTCTTACATATAGAGAATAAGGGTAAAAGGATCCCTTAGTGAATAAAGAAGAAAATTAAGTTGAGATGTCTTAAAAACCTATAATAAAGACCCAAGATGCTTATAAACTTATGACTGCATAGTAAAGCCGAAGTTTCATCCCACTTGACCAGTTTTTGAACGATACGGGGATGTCCACTTCTATGTTTGATAACTGTTTCTGACCTGGGAGCATACCATGGTATTGTGCTTTACAACGATCGTCAAATACGCTAAATGAACATGGTTCTGTCCATGAGGCACGTATGCTGAGTATACGAAATTGAGAAGCCATTTCGGGCTTAGTCTTGAGTAACGTTGGGTTGCAAGTAGTAAACCAACGTGTGAGTTCATGGCCTGCAGAAGGAATAAACATGCATTGTAACACCCTAACTACCAAAGCTCACGCTTCCGGCTGCGCGACTCTGATAGCTCGGACATTACGCGACACTTATACTATTTAATACTAAAATATGAGCCTGTTTAAAACTTTAAACCACAAAACCGCTCCCAAAAATACTTTCATTCGATAACGTACATCCATAGATACCATACAACTTACAAAACTCATTAAGAGTACATCCATATATATATATATATATGATATTACAAGCATTAACCAAAACAATTCCTATCCCTCTTACAGAATATATCAAGATAAAGGCGAAGGTACAATAAACCATAACTAAAACAATGCAGAGCATCACAACAACAATTAAATAAACTCTTCGTGACTTCTGCGCCCATATCCTAAAAAGGGAAAAATGTAGGGGAGTGAGAACATCATCCTCGAAAGGATTCTCAGTAGAGGGTTTTTGGAAATTACTGTAATAGGATACGTAACGATAAACCGTACCAATGATCAATAATCGTCTTATGCCTCTTCTCAAAAACAACGGTTTACCATAAAAGAGAAATATGAAATCTTTTTTTGAAAGAGAAAAATGTTCATTTAAAACAATATTCAAAAGTCTTTCAAAAGGTTTACCTATGCTGAACCAAAATAGCCTTTCATAGTTTTCCAAACTAGAAATATAAAACCGGAATCAACCATCGGTCCATCTCAATTCAACCACGGCCCTAGACCCAAACAATCCAATTCAACAACCAATCACCACAAACCAACAGAGTCCCAGTAGCAAACACAGATAGAAAGTTCAAGCACAAACAAATAGTTACAGCAAGTAGAACAAGTAACAGGTAATCACAAGTATTCACATAGGCAAACCAAGTATAATATGCACACCCAAACAATGTCACATAGATGCATATGATGCATGCCTGTCCTAGTGGCTGATGATATCATCTGTTGGTTATATAGCCAACCCGACAAGTCCTGGTAGCTAACCCTTGGACTATCCTTCTGTCGTGTCTCCCCAACTCGAGTTATACTCAACATAATCGTGATCATAATCATGATCCATATCCATCACCTTCACTGGTGAATATTCACGGGGGTGAGCTCATCCAGGATTTTCAAAGTGCTCGGCCACCCTGACGACATAGGGTCAAAAGAGCTACGAGTCTCCACCTGGAGCACGTGGTGGCTAACCACTGCTTTCTCCCAGGAAAACTCGAATCTCCGATAGTGGAAGTGCAATATCACAAATTATAAATATCTCAGCATATATTCTTTCATTCTCAGCCATGGATCAACATCTATCTCAGCCATCTGGCTCACGGTTTAATCCAGAACCAGCCAATATTCATATCATACACAGCCATTCCGGCTCACGGTTCAATCCAGAAACAGCCAATATTCATAATCATACACAGCCATTCAGGCCCATAACAAAACAGCACTTCCACCATTCAACATCATCAAATTCATAAAATCGGCATTTAAGCCATAAATCTTATTTCTCAAATCATTTCACTTTAAAATCAAGTTTCAACTCTTTTTAGCCTTGGCTTTAAAGATCTCATTTCTCAAATCATCTCAGGCTCATAAGCCACTTTTACACAAGGTAAATTCCCCTTTGAAAACAATGCCACTCTCGGCATCCTCTTTCCAAAACTTCCATAACCATGGCAAGTTAAAGATTTATTTTGAAATATTCAAAATCATCCATACAACAATGGAATTTTATAACAAAAGTCTCTCGGCAGAGTCTCAAGTCTTTAGGGGAGAATAGCATAACTCATTTCGCCAAATTCATTTAAAATCATTAAAACCTTGGCTTTCCGATTTGAGTAATAAAATAGGATCTAAGTCAATCTGAGTCATGTAATCAATTACTCTTTTGAAAGCCATTTCCTTTACTTAAACAAAACCGGCTTCAATTCCATAATTAAATCTAAAGCATTTCAAACTTCTAAGAAAATCATTTTTGTTGTGTTAAACTAGAGTTCAAAGGGTACTCTGAATCTTATTCAAAACGTCAAAATAATGAGGCTCATCAATCGAAATCCAATTCCTTTTAAAATCACGAAAACTCTTCCAATGGACACTCTTTATGTTTAATATAGAAAAATATAAACCCGTTTTACCTTTTAAAACAGCCTCAAGGCAAAATTCTCTTTCGAATAACTTGTACCCAAAGACATACTATTCTTCTGGGAAAATAAGGAGAAATCATGATTCTCTTTTCAATAATTCTTTCAAAGCATAGCCTCATCGCTTTCATACTTGTTCTAAGAAAAGATATAAAAGAAGCCCTAAATTCACAATCCTCTAAGTAAATAGGAAAGGCATTAAACTCAAAATTTCCCAAATAACATTTCAAATAAAGCCTCGGATTTTATAGAAATTTTGGCAGCATCTCCTCTAAAACCTGGACTTTGCTACCCGGTTTGGGTCCCAACTAATACATTCCTCAATCCCTTTCAACAGTCCAAAATCAAAAAATCAATTCAAAATCACGCTAAATCCAACAGTTGCCTCAGTGGCATATCTCAAGGAAACCATTTCAAAATCAAATCAATATCAACCGATTTAACTCATTTCCAAAGCTTTAAAGAAACGGCTCAATAAAAAATCATTTGTCCAAAACCAAGTCAATTAAAGTAAACCAGGCTGAATTCAAAAGTGCATTCGACTTTTCACATCATCAAAATGATTGATTCAATTCAAACCAATCCTCGACGGATTAAACTCAGATTTCAGATCATTAAAGAATCAACTTCAAAACATTACATTTCACAAAGCTGCACAACAATTCAGCCAAACCAACATCCATAATCATTCGAGTCAATCAATTAATACATAAGGCAAATACAATCACCAAATACACAATATCTAACATCAGTATCCATATGTAATAATTCCAATACATAAAATATAGTTTTTGGAAAGCGCCCCTACCTCAAAACGCAATTTTCATAACCCAAACGTCTCACAGAGTCCTTTCCGCCTCAACCCGAACTGACGGCAACCAAAACCTCAGCTCCCAGCCACTTTCACAATAACCATAGCAATACTAATCGCAACATATAACAACCGAAACTCAATCATATAGCAATTAACGCCGTAAACCTCAGCGTGAGATTACAGAACAATAACGAAAGGGCTTTCAAATCAAAACGCTTACCGAACCGAAGAAGGAACGGCTGAACCAAAATAGCGGCGGTCTCCGAGCCGGTTCAGTGGCAACTCAGCAGCCACCTCAAGTGGCAGCGGCGACAAATTTTGATCATGATAACTGGAACCAACACGTAGTGACTATAATATTCTCGGAATTCAAAAAGGACAGAAACCACAATTAAAACCCTTACCGGCAAACTTTTCCGGCGATGGCAGCAGGGTCTCAAGTGGAAGAAACTCAGCCTAGAGCTCCGGCGGTGATATTGGAAGCCACATAACCACTCCCGGCGGTCAGAAACACAGAGAGGCAGCGACACCTGCGGTGGTCGAAACCCCTTTTCTGACGGCGGCAGCTCCGGCGAAGGCGGCACCGGCGACACGAGCACGGCTGGGCATGGTGGCTGAACCCCAGCTCAGCCTCAGGCCTCTCTATCTCTCCTCGGGTCTTCTCCGATTTCTCTCTCCCTTTGTGCTTGCCGACAGCAGATCTAGCAGGAAAGGAACCCTCAGCGCGGCAGAATGGCAGCGGTAAGTGGCGCGTCAACGGCAGCTGGATGGAGCTCCTCCAGCTTGCATTTCCTTCTCTCCCAGCGTCACCCAGTCTCGGCCTTCCTCCTCCTTCAAGTTCGACGAAAATGGACCCATGATGAGCGGATAATTTATACGCTTTTTGGCATTATTTTTAGTTAGTTTTTAGTATGATCTAGTTACTTTTAAGGATATTTTCATTAGCTTTTATGCTAAATTCAGATTTCTTGATTTTACTATGAGTTTGTGTGTTTTTCTATGATTTCAGGTATTTTTTTGCTGAAATTGAGGGACCTGAGCAAAACTCTGATAGGAGGCTGACAAAGGACTACTGATGCTGTTGGAATCTGACCTCCCTGCACTCAAAATGAATTTTCTGGAGCTACAGAATTCTAAATGGCGCGCTCTCAACGGCGTTGGAAAGTAGACATCCATAGCTTTCCAGCAATATATAATAGTCCATACTTTATTTGGGAAATAACGACGTAAACTGGCGCTCAACGCCAGTTCCATGCTGCATTCTGGAGTCAAACGCCAGAAACACGTCACGAACCAGAGTTGAACGCCTAAAACACGTTACTACTTGGCGTTCAACTCCAAGAAAAGCCTCAGCTCATGGATGGATCAAGCTTAGCCCAAACATACACCAAGTGGGCCCTGGAAGTGGATTTATGCATCAATTACTTACTCTTGTAAACCTTAGTAGCTAGTTTAGTATAAATAGAACTTTTTACTAGTGTATTAGTCATCTTTTGACTATTTAGTCTTTTGATCATTCGGTCTTGTGACCACCTTTGGGGGCTGGCCATTCGGCCATGCCTAGACCTATCACTTATGTATTTTCAACGGTGGAGTTTCTACACACCATATATTAAGGGTGTGGAGCTCTGCTGTACCTCAAGTTTCAATGCAATTACTACTATTTTCTATTCAATTCGATTTATTCCTATTCTAAGATATTCGTTACACTTCAACTTGATGAATGTGATGATCCGTGACACTCATCATCATTCTCACCTATGAACGCGCGTGACTGACAACTACTTTCGTTCTATCTTAGACCGGGCAAATATCTCTTGGATTCCTTGATCAGAATCTTCGTGGTATAAGCTAGAATTGATGGCGGCATTCATGGAAATCCGGAAAGTCTAACCTTGTCTGTGGTATTCCGAGTAGGATTCTGGGATTGAATGACTGTGACGAGCTTCAAACTCCTGAAGGCTGGGCGTTAGTGACAGACACAAAAGAATCGCGGGATTCTATTACAACCTGATTGAGAACCGACAGATGATTAGCCGTGCTATGACAGAGCATTTGGACCATTTTCACTGAGAGGATGGGATGTAGCCATTGACAACAGTGATGCCCTACATACAGTTTGCCATGGAAAGGAGTAAGAAGGATTGGATGAAAGCAGTTGGAAATCAGAGATTCAACAGGAACAAGCATCTCCATACGCTTATCTGGAATTTCCACCATTAATTTACATAAGTATATCTATCCTATTTTATTTATCTTTTAATTATCTAATCCAATCACATTTGAATCAGCCTGACTGAGATCTACAAGATGACCATAGATTGCTTCATACCAACAATCTCCGTGGGATCGACCCTTACTCACGTAAGGTATTACTTGGACGACCCAGTGCACTTGCTGGTTAGTTGTGCGGAGTTGTGACTAAGTGTAATTCACGTGTGAGAAGCTACCAAACTATTGGAGCCATTGTTGATGATCACAATTCCGTGCACCAAGTTTTTGGTGCCGTTGCCGGGGATTGTTCGAGTATGGACAACTAACGGTTCGTCTTGTTGCTCAGATTAGGTAATTTTCTTTTCAAAAAGTTTTCAAAAAAAAAATTTTTCAAAAATTTTTTCTTTATTTTCGTTTTTCTAAAGAATATTTTCGAAAAAAATAATAAAATACAAAAAAATCATAAAATCATAAAAATAAAAAATATTTTGTGTTTCTTGTTTGAGTCTTGAGTCAACTTTTAAGTTTGGTGTCAATTGCATGCTTTAAAACTTTTTCTTGCATTTTTCGAAAATTCATGCATTCATGGTGTTCTTCATGATCTTCAAGTTATTCTTGACAAGTCTTCTTGTTTGATCTTGATGTTTTCTTGTTTTGTGTTGTTTGTTGTTTTTCATATGCATTTTTCGTTTATTAGTGTCCATGCATTAAAGAATTCTAAGTTTGGTGTCTTGCATGTTTTCTTTGAATCAAAAATTTTTCAAAAATATGTTCTTGATGTTCATCATGATCTTCAAAGTGTTCTTGGTGTTCATCTTGACATTCATAGTGTTCTTGCATGCATCATGTGTTTTGATTCAAAATTTTCATGTTTTGGGTCATGTTTGTGTTTTTCTCTCTCCTTATTAAAAATTCAAAAATCAAAAAAATATATTTTCCTTATTTCCCTCCAAATTTTCAAAATTTTTGGTTGACTTGGTCAAAAATTTTTAAAAATTAGTTGTTTCTCACAAGTCAAGTCAAATTTTCAAATTTAAAAATCTTATCTTTTCAAAACTCTTTCAAAAATCAAATCTTTTTCATTTTTATTAATTTCGAAAATTTTAAAATTATTTTCAAAATCTTTTTCTTAATTTTATTTCAAATTTTTGAAATTACACTAACAATTAATGTGATTGATTCAAAAATTTGAAGTTTGTTACTTTCTTGTTAAGAAAGGTTCAATCTTTAAATTTTAGAATCATATCTTTTAGTTTCTTGTTAGTTAAGTAATTAATTTTAATTTTAAAAATTAAATCTTTTTCAATGATGTCTTTTTATCATATCTTCTTATCTTATCTTTTTATCATATCTTGTTATCTTATCTTTTCATCATATCTTTTTCAAAATTTTATCTTTTTCAAAAAAATTTGATTTTAAAATATCTTATCTAACTTCTTATCTTCTTATCCTTTCAAATTTGACTTTAATATCTTTTTCAACAAACTATTTGACTTTTTGTTTGTTTCTTATCTTTTTCAAAACCACCTAACTACTTCTCCCTCTCTAATTTTCGAAAATATCTCATCCTTTTTCAAAATTCTTTTTAAATTAACTAATTGTTTTAAATTTTAATTTTAATCATATCTTATCTTTAATTTTTGAAAATCATTAACTACTTTTTCAAAATTATTTTCGAATTCTCCCTCTCTTCTCTTCTTCTATTTATTTATTTATTTACTAACACTTCTCTTCACCTCTCTTCATCTCCAATCACTACTTCTATCCTCACCCTTGTGTTTGGGTTATAATTCACTTTTATTCCTTTCTTCTTCTACTAATAATAAGGATCCTCTTTACTGTGACATAAAGGATTCCTCTTCCTTTTTCTTTTTCTCTTCTCTTTCATATGAGCAGGAATATGGAAAAAGGCATCTTTGTTGAAGCTGATCCAGAACCTGAAAGGACTATGAAGAGGAAACTAAGAGAAGCTAAATTACAACAATCCAGAGACAACCTTTTTGAAATTTTCGAACAAGAGAAGGAGATGGCAGCCGAACCCAACAACAATAATGCAAGAAGGATGCTTGGTGATTTCACTAAAACAACGTCCAAGTTTGATGGAGGAAGCATCTCAATTCCTGCCATTGGAGCAAATAATTTTGAGCTGAAACCTCAATTAGTTGCTCTAATGCAACAGAACTACAAGTTTCATGGACTTCCAGCTGAAGATCCTTACCAGTTTTTAACTGAGTTTTTGTAGATTTGTAAGACTGTTAAGACGAATGGAGTAGATCCTGAAGTCTACAGGCTCATGCTTTTCCCTTTTGCTGTAAGAGACAGAGCTAGAACATGGTTGGACTCACAACCTAAAGATAGCCTGGACTCCTGGGATAAGCTGGTCATGGCCTTCTTGGATAAATTTTTTCCTCTTCAAAAGCTGAGCAAGCTTAAAGTGGATGTTCAGACCTTCAAGCAAAAAGATGGTGAATCCCTCTATGAAGCTTGGGAAAGATACAAGCAGATGACCAAAAAGTGTCCTTCTGACATGTTTTCAGAATGGACCATATTAGATATATTCTATTATGGTCTATCTGAGTTTTCCAAAATGTCACTGGACCATTCTGCAGGTGGATCCATTCACTTAAAGAAAATGCCTGTAGAAGCTCAAGAACTTATTGACATGGTTGCAAATAACCAATTCATGTACACTTCTGAGAGGAACTCCGTGAATAATGGGATGCCTCAGAGGAAGGGAGTTGATGCCAGGGCATCGTGGCCAGTTTCACTGACCTTTTCTTTACTGTTTTTAAGGTAGTTTCATGTATTTCCTTAGGTAATAAGCTAGTTTTGGGTGGATATTCACTTATACCTTGATTCAAGCATACATTATGCATTTTACATGATTTCATGAGGATTTTGCATGAGTTTAGTAACAAATTGTATGTTGCATTACCCATGACTTGGACTAGAACTTTGATGCACTCTATTGCTTGATTTCAGGACCAAAGGAAGCAAGGAAGAACCACTTAGCAGTCACGTTAATCTAATTAACGTTACCACTAACGTGGAATGGGAGGTAACTTGCAAAGTTAATGAGAAAAGTGATTGCCAATAACGCTCTCGAAGCCATCATTGCCCACGTTAAGAGTCACGTTAACTAAGTTAACGTGAACTCTAACGTGAAGAAGGGACTTTGAGCCAATGTTAGTGACACTTAATATTATCACTAACGTTGGCCAATGATCATAAGTGGCAGCGTTAGAGTCCACGTTAACTTAGTTAACGTGGCCTCTAACGTTAAAAGGGGGAAGGAAGCCAACGTTAGTGACATTCAACATTATCACTAACGTTGGCCTAAGGTGCAATGTACCACGTTAACTTGGTTAACGTGGGAGCTAACGTAAGAGGCAAGGGTGGTCGACAACGTTAGTGACACCCAACATTGTCACTAACGTTGGAAGCAACCACAAAACCCCCAAGGAGCCACGTTAACTTCAACGTTAACTTAGTTAACGTGGAAGCTAACGTTGATGAGTGAATGATGAGCCAACGTTAGTGACACTCAACATTGTCACTATCGTTGGGGATGGCTAAGAATGGCCACGTTAGAAGCCACGATAACCTAGTTAACGTGGACTCTAACGTGAGACAAAGGGGCACATTGGAACGTTAGTGACAATGTTAAGTGTTACTAACGTTCTCGAAGGTTGGCAAGGCCACGTTAGAAGCCACGTTAACCTAGTTAACGTGGGCTCTAACGTGAGGCAAAAGGGGTACATTGGAACGTTAGTGACAATGTTGAGTGTCACTAACGTTCTCGAACTCATACTTTCACTAAACGTTAACACCCCTAACGTCCTGAGCTAAAGTCTCTGCCCACTTCACACTTTCTCTCTGCAAGTAAAACCAAGCCCAAATGAAGAAGAGAACTGCTTCAAAGCTCAAGCAAGCAAGCCCACAATTGTCAACCAATCAAGACCACAAGAAGCATCTAGAATAGGAATTTTCATTTAATTGTAATTTGCTTTTAATTTCATTTTGTAATTTAGGAGAGCCTATATAAAGGCCTTAGTCTTTACATTGAGGGCATTCGGGAATTAGGGGATTGAAGAGGGGTCTTCGGACTCCCTCCCGTCACACACTTTTCCTTTTCTTTCTTTGTACTTTTCCTTTATGAATTTTGAAGTTTTATTTTCAGTTTTAATCTTCATCTTTACTTTTCTGCACTTTCTTTCTTTTTCTATTTTGGTAGAGCAATGACCAACTAACTCTTTACATTGGGTTAGAGAGCTCTATTGTGATTCAATGGATTAAGTGTAGTTCTTATTCTTCTTCTTCTATCTTTTCTCTTGATTTTGCTTGAAAACTTTTGATCTTCATCCAATTGGGTAGTTATCTTGGAAAAGAAGCTATTCATACTTGGATCTCTTCTGAACCTTGGAAGAGGAATGAAGAGATCAAGCTAGAAATGCTTTCTCATGTTGTACCAAATTAGGTTTGGAAGGATATGTGACTATAATCCTCCAACACTTGATTTGGGAATGCATGTGGTATAATCAGTGACCATACTTCATATCTTCTCATGAGCAATTGACCAAGGAATTGGCTATTGATCAAGATTTGAGAGATTGAATTACAAGTAATTGTAATTCGATCACTTGAGATTGCCAAGGAGATCAATGAATGATTGAGGAAGAGATGAGAATGAACTTGATCCGGAGGATTGCAATATCTCTTGATCCCAATGTTCATTTTATTTTTAGTTCTTACATTTACTTTTCTTGCCATTTGACTTCTCTGCACCCTATTGCTTTCTTTACTTTTCTGCCATTTACATTTCCTTGTTACTTATCACTCCAATATGATTCGTCTAACTAGGATAATCAATTAACCATTGATTGCTTAATCCGTTAATATCTGTGGGATTCGACCTCACTCTATTGTGAGTTTTACTTGACGACAATTCGGTACACTTGCCGAAGGGAGAATTGTTGAGAGACAAGTGATGAGCGGATAATTTATACGCTTTTTGGCATTGTTTTTAGGTAGTTTTTAGTATGTTCAAGCTACTTTTAGGGATGTTTTCATTAGTTTTTATGTTAAATTCACATTTCTGAACTTCACTATGAGTTTGTGTATTTTTCTGTGATTTCAAGTAATTTCTGGCTGAAATTGAGGGACTTGAGCAAACTCTGAGAAGGAGGCTGACAAAGGACTGTTGATGCTGTTGGAATCTGAACTCCCTACACTCGAAATGGTTTTTCTGGAGCTTTAGAACTCCAAATGGCGCGCTCTCAACGTCGTTGGAATGTAGACATCCAGAGCTTTCTAGCAATATATAATAGTCAATACTTTACTCGGGAATTGACGACGTAAATTGGTGCTCAACGCCAGTTCCATGTTGCTGTCTGGAGTCAAACGCCAGAAACACGTCACGACCCGGAGTTGAACGCCCAAAACACGTTACAACTTGGCGTTCAACTCCAAAAGAAGCCTCAGCTCGTGGATAGATCAAGCTTAGCCCAAACATACACCAAGTGGGCCCCGGAAGTGGATTTATGCATCAATTACTTACTCCTGTAAACCCTAGTAGCTAGTCTAGTATAAATAGGATAGTCTACTATTGTATTAGAGATCTTTGGTCTCAGTTTTATTTTATTCTTCATCTTAGGAGACTATTGATCACGTTTTGGGGGGCTGGCCATTCGGCCATGCCTGAACCTTTCACTTATGTATTTTCAATGGTGGAGTTTCTACACACCATAGATTAAGGGTGTGGAGCTGTGCTGTACCTCAAGTTTTAATGCAATTACTACTGTTTCTATTCAATTCTCTTTATTCCTATTCTAAGATATTTGTTGCACTTCAACTTGATGAATGTGATGATCCGTGACACTCATCATCATTCTCACCTATGAACGCGCGTGACTGACAACCACTTCCGTTCTACCTTAGACCGGGCGCATATCTCTTGGATTCCTTAATCAGAATCTTCGTGGTATAAGCTAGAATTGATGGCGGCATTCATGAGAATCCAGAAAGTCTAAACCTTGTCTGTGGTATTCCGAGTAGGATTCTGGGATTGAATGACTACGACGAGCTTCAAACTCCTGAAGGCTGGGCGTTAGTGACAGACGCAAAAGAATCAAGGGATTCTATTCCAACCTGATTGAGAACCGACAGATGATTAGCCGTGCTGTGACAGAGCATTTGGACCATTTTCACTGAGAGGATGTGATGTAGCCATTAACAACGGTGATGCCCTACATATAGCTTTCCATGGAAAGGAATGATGTAAGAAAACTGTAATGAGAGCAGTAGGAAAGTAGAGATTCAGAAGGAACACAGCATCTCCATACACCTATCTGAAATTCCCACCATGGAATTACATGAGTAACTTTATCTTTATTTTATGTTTATTTAAACATATTTGATTTTCTAAATTCCATAATTAATTATTATCCGCCTGACTGAGATTTACAAGATGACTATAGCTTGCTTCATACCAACAATCTCTGTGGGATCAACCCTTACTCACGTAAGGTATTACTTGGATGACCCAGTACACTTACTGGTTAAGTTGAACGGAGTTGTGTCCACACATAGTAAAGAGCCATTATAATTATTCCATACAACAACAAAGAATACAACATTGATGAATCACAATTTCGTCCACCAAGTTTTTGGCGCCGTTGCCGGGGATTGTTCGAGTATGGACAACTGACGGTTCATCTTGTTGCTCAGATTAGGTAATTTTCTTTTCAAAAACTTTTCAAAAATCTTTTTCAAAATTTTTCTTTTCTTTTTCGTTTTTTTTTCAAAAATATTTTCGAAAAAATTAATAAAATCTTAAAAATAAAAAATATTTTGTGTTTCTTGTTTGAGTCTTGAGTCAAATTTTAAGTTTGGTGTCAATTGCATGCTTTTAAAATTTTTTCTTGCATTTTTCAAAAATTCATGCATTCATGGTGTTCTTCTTGATCTTCAAGTTGTTCTTGACAAGTCTTCTTGTTTGATCTTGATGTTTTCTTGTTTTGTGTTGTTTATTGTTTTCCATATGCATTTTTTTGTTTATTAGAGTCCATACATTAAAGATTTCTAAGTTTGGTGTCTTGCATGTTTTCTTTGCATCAAAAATTTTTCAAAATCATGTTCTTGATGTTCATCATGATCTTCAAAGTGTTCTTCGTGTTCATCTTGACATTCATAGTGTTCTTGCATGCATCATGAGTTTTGATTCATAATTTTTATGTTGTGAGTCATTTTTATGTTTTTCTCTCTCATCATCAAAAATTAAAAAAAAAATCAAAAAGAAAATATATCTTCTCCTTATTTTTCTCAAAATTTTCGAAATTTTGGGTTGACTTGGTCAAAAATTTTTAAAATTAGTTGTTTCTTACAAGTCAAGTCAAAATTTCAATTTTTAAAATCTAATCTTTTTAAATTCTTTTTCAAATTATTTTCAAAATCTTTTTCTTATCTTTATATCAAATTTTCAAAATTACACTAACAAGTAATATGATTGATTCAAAAATTTGAAGTTTGTTACTTTCTTGTTAAGAAAGGTTCAATCTTTAAATTCTAGAATCCTATCTTTTAGTTTCTTGTTAGTTAAGTAATTAATTTTAATTTTAAAAATTAAATCTTTTTCAAACATATCTTTTTATCACATCTTCTTATCTTATCTTTTTATCATATCTTTTTCAAAATTTTATCTTTTTCAAAAATTTGATTTTAAAATAGCTTATCTAACTTCTTATCTTCTTATCTTTTCAAATTTGATTTTAATATCTTTTTCAACTAACTCTTTGACTTTGTGTTTGTTTCTTATCTTTTTCAAAACCACCTAACTACTTTTTCTTCTCTAATTTTAGAAAATATCTCATCTTTTTTTCAAAAATTCTTTTTTGTTTTAATTTTTAATTTTAATTATATCTTATCTTTAATTTTCGAAATTACTAACCCCTTTTCAAAAATTAATTTTCGAATTCTCCCTCTCTTCTCTTCTTCTATTTAATTATTTACTAACACTTCTCTTTACCTATCTTCATCTAAAAAAATCCGAACCCATTCTTCTTCACTCTTCTCCCCTTTCTTCTTCTTTTACTAACATAAAGGAATCTCTATACTGTGACATAGAGGATTCCTCTTCTTTTCTTGTTTTCTTCTCTTTCATATGAGCAGGAGTAAGGAAAAAGGTACTCTTTTTGAAATTGATCCAGAACCTGAAAGGACTCTGAAGAGGAAACTAAGAGAAGCTAAATTACAACAATCCAGAAACAACCTTTCAGAAATTTTCGAACAAGAGAAGGAGATGGCAGCCGAACCCAATAACAATAATGCAAGGAGAATGCTTGGTGACTTCACAAAACCAACGTCCAAATTTGATGGAAGAAGCATCTCCATTCCTGCCATTGGAGCCAACAATTTTGTGCTTAAGCCTCAACTAGTTGCTTTAATGCAACAGAACTGCAAGTTTTATGGACTTCCATATGAAGATCCTTACCAGTTTTTAACTGAGTTCTTACAGATTTGTGAGACTGTTAAGACGAATGGAGTTGATCCTGAAGTCTACAGACTCATGCTTTTCCCTTTTGCTGTAAGAGACAGAGCTAGAATATGGTTGGACTCACAACCTAAAGATAGCCTGGACTCCTGGGATAAGCTGGTCATGGCTTTCTTGGATAAATTTTTTCCTCCTCAAAAGCTGAGCAAGCTTAGAGTGGATGTTCAAACCTTCAAGCAAAAAGATGGTGAATCCCTCTATGAAGCTTGGGAAAGATACAAGCAGTTGACTAAAAGGTGTCCATCTGACATATTTTCAGAATGGACCATATTAGATATATTCTATTATGGTCTATCTGAGTTTTCGAAAATGTCATTGGACCATTCTGCAGGTGGATCCATTCACCTAAAGAAAACACCTGCAGAAGCTCAAGAACTCATTGACATGGTTGCAAATAACCAATTCATGTACACTTCTGAGGGGAATTCCATGAATAATGGGACGCCTCAGAGGAAGAGAGTTTTTGAAATTGATGCTCTGAATGCCATATTGGCTCAGAACAAAGTGTTGACTCAGCAAGTCAACATGATCTCTCAAAGTCTGAATGGATGGCAAAATGCATCCAACAGTACTAAAGAGGCAGCTTCTGAAGAAGCTTATGATCCTGAGAACCCTACAATAGCAGAGGTAAATTACATGGGTGAACCTTATGGAAACACCTATAACTCATCATGGAGAAATCACCCAAATTTCTCATGGAAGGATCAACAAAAGCCTCAACAAGGCTTTAACAATGGTGGACGCAATAGGCTGAGCAATAGCAAGCCTTTTCCATCATCTTCTCAGCAACAGACAGAGAATTCTGAACAAAGCTTCTCTAATTTAGCAAACTTAGTCTCTGATCTGTCAAAAGCCACTTTCAGTTTCATGAGTGAAACAAGATCTTCCATCAGAAATCTGGAGGCACAAGTGGGCCAGCTGAGTAAGAAAGTCATTGAAACTCCTCCCAGTATTCTCCCAAGCAATACAAAAGAGAATCCAAAAGGAGAGTGCAAGGCCATTGATGTAATCAATATGGCCGAATGCACAAGGGAGGAGAAGGACGAAAATCCTAATGAGGAGGACCTCCTGGGACGTCTCTCAAGCAAGAAGGAGTTTCCTATTAAGGATCCAAAGGAATCTGAGGCTCATATAGAGACCATAGAGATTCTATTAAATCTCCTTCTGCCATTCATGAGCTCTGAAGACTATTCCTCCTCTGAAGAGGATGAAGATGTGACTAGAGAGCAAGTTGCTCAATATTTATGAGCTATCATGAAGCTGAATGCCAAGTTGTTTGGTAATGAGACTTGGGAAAGTGAACCTCCCTTCCTCATTAGTGAACTAGATACCTGGATTCAGCAAATTTTACCTCAAAAGAGACAAGATCCTGGCAAGTTCTTAATACCTTGTACCATAGGCACCATGACCTTTGAAAAAGCTCTATGTGATCTGGGGTCAGGGATAAATCTTATGCCACTCTCTGTAATGGAGAAGCTGGGGATCATTGAGGTACAACCTGCCTTGTTCTCATTACAATTGGCAGACAAGTCATTAAGACAAGCTTATGGAGTAGTAGAGGACGTGTTAGTAAAGGTTGAAGGCCTTTACATCCCTGCTGATTTCATAATCTTAGACACTAGGAAGGAAGAGGATGAGTGCATCATCCTTGGAAGACCTTCCCTAGCCACAGCAGGAGCTGTGATAGATGTCAACAGAGGTGAATTAGTCCTTCAATTGAATGGGGACTACCTTGTGTTTAAGGCACATGGCCATCCCTCTGTGACAAAGGAGAGTAAGCATGAAGAGCTTCTCTCAGTACAGAGTCAAACAGAGCCCCCACAGTCAAACTCTAAGTTTGGTGTTGGGAGGCCACAACCAAACACTAAGTTTGGTGTTAAGACCCCATATCCAAACTCTAAGTTTGGTGTTGGGAGTTTTACAACATTGACCTAATCACCTTGTGGCTCCATGAGAGCCCACTGTCAAGCTAATAACATTAAAAGAGCGCTTGTTGGGAGGCAACCCAATTTTTATTTATCTAATTTTTATTTTATTTTATTATTATTTTGTGTTTTATTAGGTACATGATCATGTGGAGTCACGAAAAAAAATATAAAAATTAAAAACAGAATCAAAAATAGCAGAAGAAAAATCACACCCTAGAGGGAGGACATACTGGCGTTCAACGCCAGTAAGGAGCATCTGGCTGGCGTTCAATGCCAGAATAGAGCATGAATCTGGCGCTGAACGCCAGAAACAAGCAACATTCTGGCGTTTGAACGCCAGGAATGTGGCTTGAGGAAAGCTGGCGCTGAACGCCAGTAACAAGCATGGAACTGGCGTTCAACGCCAGAAACATGCTACACATGGGCGTTGAACGCCCAGAGTGTGCATCATCTTGGTGTTTAAACGCCAGAATGGTGTGCAAAGGCATTCTACATGCCTAATTAGTGCAGGGATGTAAATCCTTGACACCTCAGGATCTGTGGACCCCATAGGATCATCTCAGGATCTGTGGACCTCACAGGATCCCCACCTAACATATTCCCACCTTACCTCCTAATCCTATAACACTCTTCCCCATATCACACTTCCCAACAACTTCAATATCTCTTCCCAATTACCCCCTTCACCACTCACATCCATCCACTCTTCCCCCTAAACCCTACCCACCTTCAAAATTCAAAAAAATTTTCCCACCCAAACCCACCCTAAATGACCAAAACTACACCCTCTCCCCTCCCTATATATATCCTTCCATTCTACTTCATTTCCACACAACAACACCCCCTCTTCTATACCTAGGCCGAATCCATCTCCCCTAACTCTCCTCCATATTTTCTTCTTCTTCTTCTCCTCTTCTTTCTTCTCTTGCTCGAGGGCGAGCAATATTTTAAGTTTGGTGTGGTAAAAGCATAATCTTTTTTGTTTTTCATTACCATCAATGGCACCTAAGGCCGGAGAATCCTCTAGAAAAGGAAAAGGGAAGACAAAAGCTTCCACCTCTGAGTCATGGGAGATGGAAAGATTCATCTCTAAAAGCCATCAAGACCACTTCTATGATGTTGTGGCAAAGAAAAAGGTGATCCCGGAGGTCCCTTTCAAGCTCAAGAAAAATGAGTATCCGGAGATCCGACATGAAATATGAAGAAGAGGTTGGGAAGTCCTAACCAACCCCATGCAACAAGTCGGAATCTTAATGGTTCAAGAATTCTATGCCAATGCATGGATCACTAAGAACCATGATCAAAGTATGAACCCGAGTCCAAAGAATTATCTCACAATGGTTCGGGGGAAATACTTAGATTTTAGTCCGGAAAATGTGAGGTTGGCGTTCCACTTGCCCATGATGCAAGGAGATGAACGCCCCTACACTAGAAGGGTCAACTTCAATCAAAGGTTGGACCAAGTCCTAATGGACATATGTGTGGAAGGAGCTCAATGGAAAAGAGACTCCAAAGGCAAGCCAGAAGACTGGACCTCAAGCCTGTGGCTAGAGGATGGTTGGAGTTCATTCAACACTCAATCATTCCCACTAGCAACCGATCTGAAGTTACTGTGGATCGGGCCATCATGATTCATAGCATCATGATTGGAGAGGAAGTAGAAGTTCATGAAGTCATCTCCAATGAAATCTACAAAATAGTCGAAAAGCCCTCCACCATGGCAAGGCTAGCTTTTCCTCACCTTATTTGCCATCTATGTTACTCAGCTGGAGTTATCATAGAAGGAGACATCCCCATTGAAGAGGATAAGCCCATCACCAAGAAGAGGATGGAGCAAGCAAGAGAGACCTTCCACGGATCTCAAGAGATATATGAGGAAGCTCATCATCAAGAAATCCCTGAGATGCCTCAAGGGATGCACTTTCCTCCCAACAACTATTGGGAATAACTCAACACTTCCTTAGAAGATTTGAGCTACAATATGGAACAATTAAGGGTGGAACATCATGAGCACTCCGTCATTCTTCATGAAATAAGAGAAGATCAAAGGGCAATGAGGAAGGAGCAACAAAGACAAGGAAGGGACATAGAAGAGCTTAAGGACATTGTTGGTCCTTCAAGAAGAAGACGCCACTAAGGTGGATTCATTCCTTGTTCTTATTTCTTTCTGCTGTTCGATTTTTATATTATATGTTCATTTATGTTTTGTGTCTCTACTTCATGATCATTAGTGTTTAGTAACTATGCCTTAAAGTTATGAATAATTCCATTAATCCTTCACCTTTCTTAAATGAAAAATGTTTTTAATTCAAAAGAACAAGAAGTACATGAATTTCGAATTTATCCTTGAATTTAGTTTAATTATATTGATGTGGTGACAATACTTTTTATTTTCTGAATGAATGCTTGAACAGTGCATATTTTTGATCTTGTTGTTTATGAATGTTAAAACTGTTGGCTCTTGAAAGAATGATGAATAAGGAGAAATGTTATTGACAATCTGAAAAATCATGAAATTGATTCTTGAAGCAAGAAAAAGCAGTGAAAAAGCAAAAGCTTGTGAAAAAAAAAAAAGAGTGGTGAAAAAAATAGAAAGAAAAAGAAAAAGCATGCAGAAAAAGCCATAGCCCTTAAAACCAAAAGGCAAGGGTAAAAAGGATCCAAGGCTTTGAGCATCAGTGGATAGGAGGGCCCAAGGACTTAAAATCCAGGCCTAAGCGGCTAAATCAAGCTGTCCCTAACCATGTGCTTGTGGCATGCAGGTCCAAGTGAAAAGCTTGAGACTGAGTGGTTAAAGTCGTGATCCAAAGCAAAAAGAGTGTGCTTAAGAGCTCGGGACACCTCTAACTGGGGACTCTAGCAAAGCTGAGTCACAACCTGAAAAGGTTCACCCAGTTATATGTCTGTGGCATTTATGTATCCGGTGGTCATACTGGAAAACAAAATGCTTAGGGCCACGGCCAAGACTCATAAAAGTAGCTGTGTTCAAGAATCAACATACTTAACTAGGAGAATCAATAACACTATCCGAAATTCTAAGTTCCTAGAGAAGCCAATCATTCTGAACTTCAAAGGAAAAAGTGAGATGCCAAAACTGTTCAGAAGCAAAAAGCTACAAGTCCCGTTCATCTAATTAGAATTAATATTCATTGATATTTTGAAATTTATAGTATATTCTCTTCTTTTTATCCTAATTGATTTTCAGTTGCTTGGGGACAAGCAACAATTTAAGTTTGGTGTTGTGATGAGCGGATAATTTATACGCTTTTTGGCATTGTTTTTAGGTAGTTTTTAGTAAGTTCAAGCTACTTTTAGGGATGTTTTCATTAGTTTTTATGTTAAATTCACATTTCTGGACTTCACTATGAGTTTGTTTGTTTTTCTGTGATTTCAAGTAATTTCTGGCTGAAATTGAGGGACTTGAGCAAAACTCTGAGAAGGAGGCTGACAAAGGACTGCTGATGCTGTTGGAATCTGACCTCCCTGCAATCGAAATAGATTTCCTGGAGCTACAGAACTTCAAATGGCGCGCTCTCAACGGCGTTCGAATGTAGACATCCAGAGCTTTCCAGCAATACATAATAGTCCATACTTTATTCGGGAATTGACGACGTAAATTGGCGCTCAACGCTAGTTTCATGTTGCTGTCTGGAGTCAAACGCCAGAAACACGTCACGACCCGGAGTTGAACGCCCAAAACACGTTACAACTTGGCGTTCAACTCCAAAAGAAGCCTCAGCTCGTGGATAGATCAAGCTCATCCCAAACATACACCAAGTGGGCCCCGGAAGTGGATTTATGCATCAATTACTTACTCTTGTAAACCCTAGTAGCTAGTCTAGTATAAATAGGATAGTCTACTATTGTATTAGAGATCTTTGGTCTCAATTTTGTTTTATTCTTCATCTTAGGAGACTATTGATCACGTTTTGGGGGGCTGGCCATTCGGCCATGCCTGAACCTTTCACTTATGTATTTTCAATGGTGGAGTTTCTACACACCATAGATTAAGGGTGTGGAGCTCTGCTGTACCTCAAGTTTTAATGCAATTACTACTGTTTCTATTCAATTCTCTTTATTCCTATTCTAAGATATTCGTTGCACTTCAACTTGATGAATGTGATGATCCGTGACACTCATCATCATTCTCATCTATGAACGCGCATGACTGACAACCACTTCCGTTCTACCTTAGACCGGGCGCATATCTCTTAGATTCCTTAATCAGAATCTTCGTGGTATAAGCTAGAATTGATGGTGGCATTCATGAGAATCCGGAAAGTCTAAACCTTGTCTGTGGTATTCCGAGTAGGATTCTGGGATTGAATGACTGTGACGAGCTTCAAACTCCTGAAGGCTGGGCGTTAGTGACAGACGCAAAAGAATCAAGGGATTCTATTCCAACCTGATTGAGAACCGACAGATGATTAGCCGTGCTGTGACAGAGCATTTGGACCATTTTCACTGAGAGGATGGGATGTAGCCATTGACAACGGTGATGCCCTACATATAGCTTGCCATGGAAAGGAATGATGTAAGAAAACTGTAATGAGAGCAGTAGGAAAGCAGAGATTCAGAAGGAACACAACATCTCCATACACCTATCTGAAATTCTCACCATGGAATTACATGAGTAACTTTATTTTTATTTTATGTTTATTTACACATATTTGATTTTCTAAATTCCATAATTAATTATTATCCGCCTGACTGAGATTTACAAGATGACTATAGCTTGCTTCATACCAACAATCTCTGTGGGAACGACCCTTACTCACGTAAGGTATTACTTGGATGATCCAGTACACTTGCTGGTTAAGTTGAACGGAGTTGTGTCCACACATAGTAAAGAGCCATTATAATTATTCCATACAACAACAAAGAATACAACATTGATGAATCACAATTTCGTCCACCAACAAGTTTCCACCTGCATCAAGTTTATGGCGCCGTTGCCGGAGATTAATTGTGATTAACAAACTACCGGTTGATTGATTTACTAGAGTAGACACTTTTCTTTTATCTTTGTTTTCTTTTGTTTCTTTATTTTCTTTTGCTAACTAACTGTTTGTGATATTGCCTTACTGGGAATTTCTTCATTTGTGACAAGGGGAATTCCAATCTCTTTTATCTTGGTGATTGTTGTTTGATACAGAGTAATTTGAAGAAAAATGGAGTATAGATCATCTTTTGGTCAATCAAGTTACTTGGGATACTTCTCACCACCATAAAATAATTCATGCTATTATGATAATGGTGGTTTGGAATATCAAGAACATGAAACAGGGTGCTTCCCAGGGTCACAAAATGGTCCATATTTTGATGACTTTGATCACTACTCAAGCTGTGCCTGGGAAGATCAAAACCAAAGAGATTTCACTTATTCACACCCCATTCATCAAGAGCCATCATCCTTTAATTATTCAACCTCACCTTCTAGCTTTCCGCATCAAAACCCTTCAACACTTGGATATGCCTCAACACAAAATTCCTTCCCACATCCATATAATTCATCTCACCACTCACACAATCCATTGCATTACACACAAAATTCTTCTCACAGTCCACAAAACCCATATCATCACCCACAAGAGTCATACCACTCTCAGAACATACAACCACAAAATAACCAATTCCATTCACAAAATAGCCACCCTCATCCTCCAAATTCCAACCCAGCTGCACACCCTCCCCTCGAGGATAAGCTATCAAGGATAGAGAACCTACTGGCAATTCTCTTGGAAGAATCTGAAGACATGAGAACTTTCCAGGAGGAAGTAAGGTCTAGTATGCAAAACCGGGGGGCTGCCATTAAGGAGCTTGGGACACAAGTTGGATATATATCAAAGCAAATCACTACCCACCATTCTCTCAGTGGTACCATGGCAAACCCAAGGGAGGAATCAAAAGAACAAGAAAAAGAGGAAACCATACCAAGTGAGATTCATATGAAGGAAGAGGAGGTTGTGAGAATATATAAGCCTAAGGCTCCATACCCACAGAGGTTACTAGTGGGGACAAAGGAACATGAAAACTCACTACCAAAAGACTCAATGCAACATCATGTAGAAGAAAGGGAGGAAGTCAATCAAGGGAGCCCACACTCCAATGAAACAGAGAGTTGCATAAAGGGTGAGTTCATTGAACCACCAATTCAAGAAGCTCTTGATGAAGAGGATGCTTTGACCATCATACAACACCCAAGTATTGAAATTAAGGTGGTGAAGGAAATCAACATGAGCACTAAAAAGAGGATGGTGACCAAGAAAAGAAGGACAATATCCATGAAGAAGAAAAGGTCAACCAAAAGCCATCCCACCCCTACCCCAACAAGCAAGTTTACACAAGCTAACAACAAAAGAATGCTTGCTGGGGAGAGGCACTCAAAACAAGGGGCATTAACTGGCTCCTCTTTCCTCTTGAGTTCATTCCTCTTAACAAACTGGAAGAAGAGGAAGAAATTCATGAACAACATGTCAAGCTAATGACATTAAAAGAGCGCTTGTTGGGAGGCAACCCAACCGTAGGTAACATTTCCTTGCTTTGCTTAGTTTATTTTCAATAATTTGGCATATGATTGCATTCTAAGTTTGGTGTTGCTATGCAACAATTTGATTTTCAATCTTCACTGGGTACTTGCAACATTCTAAATTGATAGTGGCACACTAAGTTTGGTGTTGCCACTTAACTTTCATGCAAGTACCATGCCAACACCACTTATTAATGCAATCAAAATGTCTCTGTTTGTATCTCTTGTGTCTTTATTGTATCCTTAACCTTGCTTGCTGAAACACATGCATACTCACACTTTATTCTAAGACATTCATGATCCATCATGGACCCCATCACCACTGTTTTAATTGTTGCTTGAGTATAAGCAATCATTCTATGTCTGGTGTGGGAAGGGAAAGAATAGGAGGAAAAGGGCAACAACAATGAAGATAAAATACAAGGTGGTAAAGTTCCTTTCTCCTCTTACTTATTTCCAGCACTTTAATTTGCATGATTGTCTTCTATTTTCTTTGTATGTGTGTGTGCTTGCTCCTTGTGAATAAGCATGTCAAATCTGTCTTTTAAACTTTTTATTGATTAAGGCTGTGTTTTCTAGTCTGAATGTCATTACTGCATCCTTACTTTGCTTACTTGTATGCTTGTCCCTTTTGAATCAAATGAAAAGAGAATGAGTGTTTTATAAAAGACCAGAGTAGAGTTCATACTATGGAGTAAGTTCCTGAGTTTGTGGTGTGGTCATAAGTTAGCTAAGTTGGTTCAACCACAAGGTGGGAAGACAACTATCTGTCCTGAATCATATGCTTTGAACATACCCCATGAGACTAGCTAAATAACAAGATCCTAATAAGAGAAAGGGAAATAACAATGAAAGTGGAAGAATCAAAGAAAAATAATAAGCAATAAGGCTAGGCACCAATGGTTTTTAATCTTAAGACATGTGTCTGTGGTGCTCCTGTGTGAGGGATCTACTTGGATGAATAAGCTCTTAGGGGTGCCTTATCACTTGGTAACTTGGGTTAACTAACTCGGGATTATCAGCTGAAAGTCCACTATCAAGAGTAACCCTCACTACAGAGCATTTAGTAACCCAAAGAGGTGCTGGACACCAAGGTCTCAAAAAAAGAAAATAAATAAACCATATGCCTGTGGTGTGTATGTATGGGGGAGAGACTTGAGGAAGTAAGTCCGTAGGGGGGTTTCAACACCTAGCACCTTGAATCAACTGGTTCGGGAGTGTTGGCTGAAAGCTTATTTTAAAGAGTTGCCCCCTTACAGAGCACTTAGCCTAAGAACACAAATAAGCCCTGAAATCACAACAAAAGGATCAATGAATAAAAGTCTCATGGGATGCAATCACAGTGAGTATTCTAAGACATGATGAAGGTCTGAAAGCCAGTGAAGGAATGAACCTAAGTTGCTATGCATGAAACCACCATAAAACCAGGGACATGACTTCCACAAGAATGACTCATTTCTCTTGGCATTCCATTCATCATTCTCTTGTTTCAGTACTTGCTTAGGGACAAGCAAGCTTTAAGTTTGGTGTTGTGATGCCATGGCATCGTGGCCAATTTCACTGACCTTTTCTTTACTATTTTTAAGGTAGTTTCATGCATTTCCTTAAGAAATAAGCTAGTTTTGGGTGGATATTCACTTATACCTTGATTCAAGCATACATTGTGCATTTTACATGATTTCATGAGGATTTTGCATGAGTTTAGTAACAAATTGTATGTTACCCATGACTTGGACTAGAACTTTGATGCACTCTATTGCTTGATTTCAGGACCAAAGGAAGCAAGGAAGAACCACTTAGCAGTCACTTTAATCTAATTAATGTTACCACTAACGTGGAATGGGAGGTAACTTGCAAAGTTAATGAGAAAAGTGATTGCCAATAACGCTCTCGAAGCCATCATTGCCCACGTTAAGAGTCACGTTAACTAAGTTAACGTGAACTCTAACGTGAAGAAGGGACTTTGAGCCAACGTTAGTGACACTTAACATTATCACTAACGTTGGCCAATGATCATAAGTGGCCACGTTAGAGTCCACGTTAACTTAGTTACCGTGGCCTCTAACGTTAAAAGGGGGAAGGAAGCCAACGTTAGTGACATTCAACATTGTCACTAACGTTGGCCTAAGGTGCAATGTACCACGTTAACTTCCACGTTAACTTGGTTAATGTGGGAGCTAACATAAGAGGCAAGGGTGGTCGATGGTGCACGAAATTGTGATCACTACAACTTCGCACAACTAACCAGCAAGTGCACTGGGTCGTCCAAGTAATACCTTGCATGAGCAAGGGTCGATCCCACGGAGATTGTTGGTATGAAGCAAGCTATGGTCACCTTGTAAATCTCAGTCAGGCAGACTCAAATGGGTATAGTGATAAACGAATAAAGCATAAAGATAAAGATAGAGATACTTATGTAATTCATTGGTAGGAGCTTCAGATAAGCGTATGAAGATGCCTTCCCTTCCGTCTCTCTGCTTTCCTACTATCTTCATCCAATCCTTCTTACTCCTTTCCATGGCAAGCTCGTGTAGGGTTTCACTGTTGTCAGCAGCTACCTCCCATCCTCGCAGTGAAAGCTAATGCTCACGCACTCTGTCACAGTACGGCCAATCACCGGTTTGGTTCCCGCCCCTGTTGGAATAGAATCCCTCTTTTGCGTCTGTCACTAACGCCCAGCAGGTTAGAGTTTGAAGCACGTCACAGTCATTCAATCATTGAATCCTACTCAGAATACCACAGACAAGGTTAGACCTTCCGGATTCTCTTGAATGCCGCCATCAAGTCCTGCCTCTACCACGAAGATTCCGATTAAAGAATCCAAGAGATATTCACTAAGCCTTGGTTGCTTATAGAACAAGAATGGTTGTCAGTCACCTTGTTCATAGGTGAGAATGATGATGAGTGTCACGGATCATCACATTCATCAAGTTGAAGAACAAGTGATATCTTGGATAAAGAACAAGCGGAATTGAATAGAAGAACAGTAGTAATTGCATTAATACTCGAGGTACAGCAGAGCTCCACACCTTAATCTATGGTGTGTAGGAACTCCACCGTTGAAAATACATAAGAACAATAGTGATCATTGGTTTCGGCCCCAGAGAGGGAACCAGAAGAACCAAGATGAAAATACAATAGTAAAAGGTCCTATATATAGAAAACTAGTAGCCTAGGGTGTACAGAGATGAGTAAATGACATAAAAATCCACTTCCGGGCCCACTTGGTGTGTGCTTGGGCTGAGCAATGAAGCATTTTTCGTGTAGAGACTCTTCTTGGCGTTTAACTCCCGTTTTGGTGCCAGTTTGGGCGTTTAACTCCCATTCTTGTGCCAGTTTGGGCGTTTAACGCTGGGAATTCTGAGGGTGACTTTGAACACTGGTTTGGGCCATCAAATCTTGGGCAAAGTATGGACTATCATATATTGCTGGAAAGCCCAGGATGTCTACTTTCCAACGCCGTTGAGATCGCGCCAATTGGGCTTCTGTAGCTCCAGAAAATCCACTTCGAGTGCAGGGAGGTCAGAATCCAACAGCATCTGCAGTCCTTTTCAGTCTCTGGATCAGATTTTTGCTCAGATCCCTCAATTTCAGCCAGAAAATACCTGAAATCACAGAAAAACACACAAACTCATAGTAAAGTCCAGAAAAGTGAATTTTAACTAAAAACTAATAAAAATATAATAAAAACTCAACTAAAACTACCAAAAACATATTAAAAACAATGCCAAAAAGCGTACAAATTATCCGCTCATCACAACACCAAACTTAAATTGTTGCTTGTTCTCAAGCAACTGAAAATCAAATAAGATAAAAAGAAGAGAATATACTATAGACTCCAAATTATCAATGAAACTAAGCTCCAAATTAGATGAGCGGGACTAGTAGCTTTTTGCCTCCGAACAGTTTTGACATCTCACTTTATCCTTTGAAATTCAGAATGATTGGCTTCTTTAGGAACTCTGAATCCAGATAGTGTTATTGATTCTCCTAGTTAAGTATGATGATTCTTGAACACAGCTACTTATTGAGTCTTGGCCGTGGCCCAAAGCACTCTGTCTTCCAGTATTACCACTGGATACATACATGCCACAGACACATAATTGGGTGAACCTTTTCAGATTGTGACTCAGCTTTGCTAAAGTCCCCAATTAGAGGTGTCCAGGGTTCTTAAGCACACTCTTATTGCCTTGGATCACAACTTTATTTCTTTCTTTCTTTCTTTTTCTCTTTCTCCCTTTTTTTTTTCGTTTTTCTCCTTCTTTTTTCTCTTTTTTTTTGTATTCACTGCTTTTTCTTGCTTCAAGAATCATTTTTATGATTTTTCAGATCCTCAGTAACATGTCTCCTTTTTCATCATTCTTTCAAGAGCCAACAATTTTAACATTCATGAACCACAAATTCAAAAGACATATGCACTGTTTAAGCATACATTCGGAAAACAACAAGTATTGTCACCACATCAAACTAATTAAGCTAGTTTTAAAGATGAATTTGAAATCCTGTACTTCTTGTTCTTTTGTGATAAAAACAGTTTTCATTTAAGAAAGGTGATGGATTCATATTCATAGCTTCAAGGCATAGACACTAAGACACTAATGATCATAAGACACAAACATGGATAAACATAAAGCATAATTTTCGAAAAACAGAAGAATAAAGAACAAGGAGATTAAAGAACGGGTCCACCTTAGTGATGGCGGCTCTTTCTTTCTCTTGAAGATCCTATGGAGTGCTTGAGCTCCTTAATGTCTCTTCCTTGTCTTTGTTGCTCCTCTCTCATGATCCTTTGATCTTCTCTAATTTCATGGAGGAGAATGGAGTGTTCTTGGTGCTCCACCCTTAGTTGTCCCATGTTGGAACTCAATTCTCCTAGGGAGGTGTTGATTGCTCCCAATAGTCTTGTGGAGGAAAGTGCATCCCTTGAGGTATCTCAGGGATTTCTTGATGAGAGGGGTCTCTTGTTTGCTCCATCTTCTTCTTAGTGATGGGCTTGAGGTCATGCCTTCTCAGTTGAACCGGCTTTGGATGCCATAAATGGTTATGGAAAAACAAAAAGCAATGCTTTTACCACACCAAACTTAAAAGGTTTGCTCGTCCTCGAGCAAAAGAGGAAAGAAGAGAGTAGAAGAAGAAGAAATGGAGTAGATGGATGTGAGTGGTGAAGAGGTATTGAGGTGATTGGTGGATGGGTGAAGAAGAATAGAGGGTGGTGAGGTTTGTGGGGATCCTGTGGGGTCCACAAATCCTTAGGTGTCAAGGAAAAGTCATCCCTGCACCAAATGGCATCAAAAATCACGTTTTGAGCCAATTCTGGCGTTAAACGCCGGGCTGGTGCCCATTCCTAGCGTTTAACGCCAGGTTCTTGCCCTTCTCTGGCGTTTAACGCCAGTCTGGTGCCCCTTTCTGGCGTTAAACGCCCAGAATGGTGCCAGACTGGGCGTTAAACGCCCAACTGCTAGCCTCACTGGCGTTTAAACGCCAGTGAGTTCTTCCTCCAGGGTGTGCTATTTTTCTTCCTGTTTTTCATTCTGTTTTTGCTTTTTTCATTAATTTTGTGACTTCTTATGATCATCAACCTACAAAAAAAGATAAAATAACAAAGGAAAATAGTTAACTATAAAACATTGGGTTGCCTCCCAACAAGCGCTTCTTTAATGTCAGTAGCTTGACAGAGGACTCTCATGGAGCCTCATAAATGATCAGAGCAATGTTGGAACCTCCCAACACCAAACTTAGAGTTTGAATGTGGGGGTTCAACACCAAACTTAGAGTTTGGTTGTGGCCTCCCAACACCAAACTTAGAGTTTGACTGTGGGGGCTCTATTTGTCTCTGATTTGAGGGAAGCTCTTCAAGCTTCCTCTCCATGGTGACAGAGGGATATCCTTGAGCCTTAAACACCAAGGATTTTTCATTCACTTGAATGATCAGTTCACCTCCATCAACATTAATCACAGCCTTTGCTGTGGCTAGGAAGGGTCTGCCAAGGATGATGGATTCATCCATGCACTTTCCAGGATCTTGTCTCTTTTGAGGTAATTTCTGCCTAGACAAGTTATCCAGTTCTTTGGTGAGCAAAGGAGGTTCATCCTCCCAAGTCTCATTTCCAAATAACTTGTCATTTAGCTTCATGATTGCTCCAAGGTATTTAGCAACTTGCTCTTCAGTGACATACTCATCCTCTTCAGAGGAAGAATACTCATCAGAGCTCATGAAGGGCAGAAGTAATTCCAATGGAATCTCTATGGTCTCATTTTGAACCTCAGATTTCCATGGTTCCTCATTGGGGAACTCAGAGGAGGTTGGTGTACGCCCATTGAGGTCTTCCTCAGTGGCGTCCACCTACTCTCTTTCCTCTCCATATTCGGCCATGGTTATGGCTTTGCACTCTCCTTTTGGATTTTCTTCTGTATTACTTGGGAGAGTACTAGGAGGGAGTTCAGTAACTTTCTTGCTCAGCTGTCCCACTTGTGCCTCCAAATTCTTAATGGAGGACCTTGTTTCGATTATGAAACTTTGAGTGGTTTTGATTAGATCAGAGACCATTGTTGCTAAGTCAGAGGTATTCTGCTTAGAACTCTCTGTCTGTTGCTGAGAAGATGATGGAAAAGGCTTGCTATTGCTAAACCTGTTTCTTCCACCATTATTATTATTGAAACCTTGTTGAGGTCTCTCTTGATTCTTCCATGAGAAATTTGGGTGGTTTCTCCATGAAGAATTATAGGTGTTTCCATAGGGTTCTCCTAGGTAATTCACCTCTTCCATTGAAGGGTTCTCAGGATCATAAGCTTCTTCCTCAGATGAAGCATCCTTAGTACTGCTTGGTGCATTTTGCATTCCAGACAGACTTTGAGAAATCAAATTGACTTGTTGGGTTAATATCTTGTTCTGAGCCAGAATGGCATTCAGAGCATCAATCTCAAGAACTCCTTTCTTTTGACTTGTCCCATTGTTCATAGGATTCCTTTCAGAAGTGTACATGAATTGGTTATTTGCAACCATTTCAATGAGCTCTTGAGCTTCTGTAGGCGTCTTCTTCAGATGAAGAGATCCTCCAGCAGAGCTATCCAAAGACATCTTGGACAGTTCAGAGAGACCATCATAGAAAATACCTATGATGCTCCATTCAGAAAGCATGTCAGATGGACATTTTCTGATTAATTGTTTGTATCTTTCCCAAGCTTCATAGAGGGATTCTCCATCCTTCTGTCTGAAGGTTTGAACTTCCACTCTAAGCTTACTCAATTTTTGAGGTGGAAAGAACTTTGCCAAGAAGGCATTGACTAGCTTTTCCCAAGAGTCCAGGCTTTCTTTAGGTTGTGAGTCCAACCATATCCTAGCTCTGTCTCTTACAGCAGAAGGGAATAGCATCAGTCTGTAGACCTCAGGGTCAACCCCATTAGTCTTGACTGTGTCACAGATTTGCAAGAACTCAGCTAAAAACTGGTGAGGATCTTCCATTGGAAGTCCATGGAACTTGCAATTCTGTTGCATTAAAGAAACTAATTGAGGCTTAAGCTCAAAGTTGTTTGCTCTAATGGCAAGGATAGAGATGCTTCTCCCATAGAAGTCGGGAGTAGGTGCAGTAAAGTCACCCAGCACCTTCCTTGCATTGTTGGCATTGTTGTTGTTTTCGGCTGCCATGTGTTCTTCTTCTTTGAAGAATTCGGTCAGGTACTCAACAGAGAGTTGTGCCTTAGCTTCTCTTAGCTTTCGCTTCAAAGTCCTTTCAGGTTCAGGGTCAGCTTCAACAAGAATGCTTTTGTCTTTGTTCCTGCTCATATGAAAGAGAAGAGAACAAGAAAATGTGGAATCCTCTATGTCACAGTATAGAGATTCCTTGAGGTGTCAGAGGAAAAGAAAAATAGAAGACAGAAGTAGAAAATTCGAACTTATCAAAGAAGAAGGAGTTCGAATTTTTCATTAAGGAATAGTGTTAGTCCATAATAGAAGGATGTGAGAAGAAGGGAAGTAATTTTCGAAAATTAAGTAAAAGATTTTAAAAACATTTTGAAAAATACTAGTTAATTTTTGAAAACCAAGAGTGGGAAAGAGATCAAGTGATTTTTGAAAAAGATTTTTGAAATTAGAAGTCAAAAAGATTTGATTGAAAACTATTTTGAAAAAGATGTGGTTAAGAAGATATGATTGGTTTCAAAAAGATGTGATTGAGAAGATATGATTTGAAAACAATTTTAAAAGATTTGATTTGAAAATTTTAAAAGGATTTGATTTGAAAACAATTTTTTAAAAGATATGATTTTAAAAATTAATGACTTGCCTAACAAGAAAAGATATGATTCAAACATAAAACCTTCCTCAACAGAAAAGGCAAAAAATATTCAATCAAATCATTAATTGTTAGTAAGTATCTTTGAAAAAGGAAAGAAATTGATTTTGAAAACATTTGATTGAAAAGATATGATTTGAAAAAGATTTGATTTTGAAAAACTTTGAAAACTTGAAAAAAAAATGATTTTGAAAACAAAATCTTCCCCCTTTGCCATCCTGGCGTTAAACGCCCAGAATGGTGCACATTCTGGCGTTTAACGCCCAAACTACTACCCTTTTGGGCGTTAAACGCCCAACCAGGCACCCTGGCTGGTGTTTAAACGCCAGTCTGTCCTTCTTCACTGGGCGTTTTGAACGCCCAGCTTTTTCTGTATAATTCCTCTGCTGTATGTTCTGAATCTTCAATTCTCTGTATTATTGACTTGAAAAGACACAAATTAAAAATATTTTTGGATTTTTAATAATAAGGACTAATCAAAATGCAACTAAAATCAAATAATAATGCATGCAAAACACAAAACTTAGCAGTTGTATGCTACTGGCACTAATGAGAATGCATATGAGACACACAAAACACTCAAGTCAAGAGAATTTAAAGATTAGAGTAAGAGATCATCAATAACATCTTGAAGATCAATGAGGACACATGCATGAATGCAATAAGAACAGAAACATGCAATTGACACTAGACTTAAGATGAGACTCTAGATTCAAACAAGAAATATTTTTGGATTTTATGATTTTGTAAATTTTTTTGTGCTTTTTTTCGAAAATTATATGGAAGAAGAAAATAAAGGTATCAAAATTCTTAATGAGAATTCCAGGAATCATGCAATGTTAGTCTAAAGCTTTAGTCTAAAGGAATTAGACATAGCTAGCTAAGCTTCAGCAGGACATTGCATTCAAGAGCTAAATTGATGATGATCAATCAACTTTGGTGATGATAAGAACATCACCTTGAAACACTAGAATTCATTCTTAAGAACTCTGAAAAAAAAAAAAATACCTAATCTAAGCAACAAGATGAACCGTCAGTTGTCCATACTCGAACAATCCCCGGCAACGGCGCCAAAAACTTGGTGCACGAAATTGTGATCACTACAACTTCGCACAACTAACCAGCAAGTGCACTGGGTCGTCCAAGTAATACCTTGCGTGAGCAAGGGTCGATCCCACGGAGATTGTTGGTATGAAGCAAGCTATGGTCACCTTGTAAATCTCAGTCAGGCAGACTCAAATGGGTATAGTGATAAACGAATAAAGCATAAAGATAAAGATAGAGATACTTATGTAATTCATTGGTAGGAGCTTCAGATAAGCGTATGAAGATGCCTTCCCTTCCGTCTCTCTGCTTTCCTACTGTCTTCATCCAATCCTTCTTACTCCTTTCCATGGCAAGCTCGTGTAGGGTTTCACTGTTGTCAGCAGCTACCTCCCATCCTCGCAGTGAAAGCTAATGCTCACGCACTCTGTCACAGTACGGCCAATCACCGGTTTGGTTCCCGCCCCTGTTGGAATAGAATCCCTCTTTTGCGTCTGTCACTAACGCCCAGCAGGTTAGAGTTTGAAGCACGTCACAGTCATTCAATCATTGAATCCTACTCAGAATACCACAGACAAGGTTAGACCTTCCGGATTCTCTTGAATGCCGCCATCAAGTCCTGCCTCTACCACGAAGATTCCGATTAAAGAATCCAAGAGATATTCACTAAGCCTTGGTTGCTTATAGAACAAGAATGGTTGTCAGTCACCTTGTTCATAGGTGAGAATGATGATGAGTGTCACGGATCATCACATTCATCAAGTTGAAGAACAAGTGATATCTTGGATAAAGAACAAGCGGAATTGAATAGAAGAACAGTAGTAATTGCATTAATACTCGAGGTACAGCAGAGCTCCACACCTTAATCTATGGTGTGTAGGAACTCCACCGTTGAAAATACATAAGAACAATAGTGATCATTGGTTTTGGCCCCAGAGAGGGAACCAGAAGAACCAAGATGAAAATACAATAGTAAAAGGTCCTATATATAGAAAACTAGTAGCCTAGGGTGTACAGAGATGAGTAAATGACATAAAAATCCACTTCCGGGCCCACTTGGTGTGTGCTTGGGCTGAGCAATGAAGCATTTTTCGTGTAGAGACTCTTCTTGGCGTTTAACTCCCGTTTTGGTGCCAGTTTGGGCGTTTAACTCCCATTCTTGTGCCAGTTTGGGCGTTTAACGCTGGGAATTCTGAGGGTGACTTTGAACACTGGTTTGGGCCATCAAATCTTGGGCAAAGTATGGACTATCATATATTGCTGGAAAGCCCAGGATGTCTACTTTCCAACGCCGTTGAGATCGCGCCAATTGGGCTTCTGTAGCTCCAGAAAATCCACTTCGAGTGCAGGGAGGTCAGAATCCAACAGCATCTGCAGTCCTTTTCAGTCTCTGGATCAGATTTTTGCTCAGATCCCTCAATTTCAGCCAGAAAATACCTGAAATCACAGAAAAACACACAAACTCATAGTAAAGTCCAGAAAAGTGAATTTTAACTAAAACTAATAAAAATATAATAAAAACTCAACTAAAACTACCAAAAACATATTAAAAACAATGCCAAAAAGCGTACAAATTATCCGCTCATCACAACACCAAACTTAAATTGTTGCTTGTTCTCAAGCAACTGAAAATCAAATAAGATAAAAAGAAGAGAATATACTATAGACTCCAAATTATCAATGAAACTAAGCTCCAAATTAGATGAGCGGGACTAGTAGCTTTTTGCCTCCGAACAGTTTTGACATCTCACTTTATCCTTTGAAATTCAGAATGATTGGCTTCTTTAGGAACTCTGAATCCAGATAGTGTTATTGATTCTCCTAGTTAAGTATGATGATTCTTGAACACAGCTACTTATTGAGTCTTGGCCGTGGCCCAAAGCACTCTGTCTTCCAGTATTACCACTGGATACATACATGCCACAGACACATAATTGGGTGAACCTTTTCAGATTGTGACTCAGCTTTGCTAAAGTCCCCAATTAGAGGTGTCCAGGGTTCTTAAGCACACTCTTATTGCCTTGGATCACAACTTTATTTCTTTCTTTCTTTCTTTTTCTCTTTCTCCCTTTTTTTTTTCGTTTTTCTCCTTCTTTTTTCTCTTTTTTTTTTGTATTCACTGCTTTTTCTTGCTTCAAGAATCATTTTTATGATTTTTCAGATCCTCAGTAACATGTCTCCTTTTTCATCATTCTTTCAAGAGCCAACAATTTTAACATTCATGAACCACAAATTCAAAAGACATATGCACTGTTTAAGCATACATTCGGAAAACAACAAGTATTGTCACCACATCAAACTAATTAAGCTAGTTTTAAAGATGAATTTGAAATCCTGTACTTCTTGTTCTTTTGTGATAAAAACAGTTTTCATTTAAGAAAGGTGATGGATTCATATTCATAGCTTCAAGGCATAGACACTAAGACACTAATGATCATAAGACACAAACATGGATAAACATAAAGCATAATTTTCGAAAAACAGAAGAATAAAGAACAAGGAGATTAAAGAACGGGTCCACCTTAGTGATGGCGGCTCTTTCTTTCTCTTGAAGATCCTATGGAGTGCTTGAGCTCCTTAATGTCTCTTCCTTGTCTTTGTTGCTCCTCTCTCATGATCCTTTGATCTTCTCTAATTTCATGGAGGAGAATGGAGTGTTCTTGGTGCTCCACCCTTAGTTGTCCCATGTTGGAACTCAATTCTCCTAGGGAGGTGTTGATTGCTCCCAATAGTCTTGTGGAGGAAAGTGCATCCCTTGAGGTATCTCAGGGATTTCTTGATGAGAGGGGTCTCTTGTTTGCTCCATCTTCTTCTTAGTGATGGGCTTGAGGTCATGCCTTCTCAGTTGAACCGGCTTTGGATGCCATAAATGGTTATGGAAAAACAAAAAGCAATGCTTTTACCACACCAAACTTAAAAGGTTTGCTCGTCCTCGAGCAAAAGAGGAAAGAAGAGAGTAGAAGAAGAAGAAATGGAGTAGATGGATGTGAGTGGTGAAGAGGTATTGAGGTGATTGGTGGATGGGTGAAGAAGAATAGAGGGTGGTGAGGTTTGTGGGGATCCTGTGGGGTCCACAAATCCTTAGGTGTCAAGGAAAAGTCATCCCTGCACCAAATGGCATCAAAAATCACGTTTTGAGCCAATTCTGGCGTTAAACGCCGGGCTGGTGCCCATTCCTAGCGTTTAACGCCAGGTTCTTGCCCTTCTCTGGCGTTTAACGCCAGTCTGGTGCCCCTTTCTGGCGTTAAACGCCCAGAATGGTGCCAGACTGGGCGTTAAACGCCCAACTGCTAGCCTCACTGGCGTTTAAACGCCAGTGAGTTCTTCCTCCAGGGTGTGCTATTTTTCTTCCTGTTTTTCATTCTGTTTTTGCTTTTTTCATTAATTTTGTGACTTCTTATGATCATCAACCTACAAAAAAAGATAAAATAACAAAGGAAAATAGTTAACTATAAAACATTGGGTTGCCTCCCAACAAGCGCTTCTTTAATGTCAGTAGCTTGACAGAGGACTCTCATGGAGCCTCATAAATGATCAGAGCAATGTTGGAACCTCCCAACACCAAACTTAGAGTTTGAATGTGGGGGTTCAACACCAAACTTAGAGTTTGGTTGTGGCCTCCCAACACCAAACTTAGAGTTTGACTGTGGGGGCTCTATTTGTCTCTGATTTGAGGGAAGCTCTTCAAGCTTCCTCTCCATGGTGACAGAGGGATATCCTTGAGCCTTAAACACCAAGGATTTTTCATTCACTTGAATGATCAGTTCACCTCCATCAACATTAATCACAGCCTTTGCTGTGGCTAGGAAGGGTCTGCCAAGGATGATGGATTCATCCATGCACTTTCCAGGATCTTGTCTCTTTTGAGGTAATTTCTGCCTAGACAAGTTATCCAGTTCTTTGGTGAGCAAAGGAGGTTCATCCTCCCAAGTCTCATTTCCAAATAACTTGTCATTTAGCTTCATGATTGCTCCAAGGTATTTAGCAACTTGCTCTTCAGTGACATACTCATCCTCTTCAGAGGAAGAATACTCATCAGAGCTCATGAAGGGCAGAAGTAATTCCAATGGAATCTCTATGGTCTCATTTTGAACCTCAGATTTCCATGGTTCCTCATTGGGGAACTCAGAGGAGGTTGGTGTACGCCCATTGAGGTCTTCCTCAGTGGCGTCCACCTACTCTCTTTCCTCTCCATATTCGGCCATGGTTATGGCTTTGCACTCTCCTTTTGGATTTTCTTCTGTATTACTTGGGAGAGTACTAGGAGGGAGTTCAGTAACTTTCTTGCTCAGCTGTCCCACTTGTGCCTCCAAATTCTTAATGGAGGACCTTGTTTCGATTATGAAACTTTGAGTGGTTTTGATTAGATCAGAGACCATTGTTGCTAAGTCAGAGGTATTCTGCTTAGAACTCTCTGTCTGTTGCTGAGAAGATGATGGAAAAGGCTTGCTATTGCTAAACCTGTTTCTTCCACCATTATTATTATTGAAACCTTGTTGAGGTCTCTCTTGATTCTTCCATGAGAAATTTGGGTGGTTTCTCCATGAAGAATTATAGGTGTTTCCATAGGGTTCTCCTAGGTAATTCACCTCTTCCATTGAAGGGTTCTCAGGATCATAAGCTTCTTCCTCAGATGAAGCATCCTTAGTACTGCTTGGTGCATTTTGCATTCCAGACAGACTTTGAGAAATCAAATTGACTTGTTGGGTTAATATCTTGTTCTGAGCCAGAATGGCATTCAGAGCATCAATCTCAAGAACTCCTTTCTTTTGACTTGTCCCATTGTTCATAGGATTCCTTTCAGAAGTGTACATGAATTGGTTATTTGCAACCATTTCAATGAGCTCTTGAGCTTCTGTAGGCGTCTTCTTCAGATGAAGAGATCCTCCAGCAGAGCTATCCAAAGACATCTTGGACAGTTCAGAGAGACCATCATAGAAAATACCTATGATGCTCCATTCAGAAAGCATGTCAGATGGACATTTTCTGATTAATTGTTTGTATCTTTCCCAAGCTTCATAGAGGGATTCTCCATCCTTCTGTCTGAAGGTTTGAACTTCCACTCTAAGCTTACTCAATTTTTGAGGTGGAAAGAACTTTGCCAAGAAGGCATTGACTAGCTTTTCCCAAGAGTCCAGGCTTTCTTTAGGTTGTGAGTCCAACCATATCCTAGCTCTGTCTCTTACAGCAGAAGGGAATAGCATCAGTCTGTAGACCTCAGGGTCAACCCCATTAGTCTTGACTGTGTCACAGATTTGCAAGAACTCAGCTAAAAACTGGTGAGGATCTTCCATTGGAAGTCCATGGAACTTGCAATTCTGTTGCATTAAAGAAACTAATTGAGGCTTAAGCTCAAAGTTGTTTGCTCTAATGGCAAGGATAGAGATGCTTCTCCCATAGAAGTCGGGAGTAGGTGCAGTAAAGTCACCCAGCACCTTCCTTGCATTGTTGGCATTGTTGTTGTTTTCGGCTGCCATGTGTTCTTCTTCTTTGAAGAATTCGGTCAGGTACTCAACAGAGAGTTGTGCCTTAGCTTCTCTTAGCTTTCGCTTCAAAGTCCTTTCAGGTTCAGGGTCAGCTTCAACAAGAATGCTTTTGTCTTTGTTCCTGCTCATATGAAAGAGAAGAGAACAAGAAAATGTGGAATCCTCTATGTCACAGTATAGAGATTCCTTGAGGTGTCAGAGGAAAAGAAAAATAGAAGACAGAAGTAGAAAATTCGAACTTATCAAAGAAGAAGGAGTTCGAATTTTTCATTAAGGAATAGTGTTAGTCCATAATAGAAGGATGTGAGAAGAAGGGAAGTAATTTTCGAAAATTAAGTAAAAGATTTTAAAAACATTTTGAAAAATACTAGTTAATTTTTGAAAACCAAGAGTGGGAAAGAGATCAAGTGATTTTTGAAAAAGATTTTTGAAATTAGAAGTCAAAAAGATTTGATTGAAAACTATTTTGAAAAAGATGTGGTTAAGAAGATATGATTGGTTTCAAAAACATGTGATTGAGAAGATATGATTTGAAAACAATTTTAAAAGATTTGATTTGAAAATTTTAAAAGGATTTGATTTGAAAACAATTTTTTAAAAGATATGATTTTAAAAATTAATGACTTGCCTAACAAGAAAAGATATGATTCAAACATAAAACCTTCCTCAACAGAAAAGGCAAAAAATATTCAATCAAATCATTAATTGTTAGTAAGTATCTTTGAAAAAGGAAAGAAATTGATTTTGAAAACATTTGATTGAAAAGATATGATTTGAAAAAGATTTGATTTTGAAAAACTTTGAAAACTTGAAAAAAAAATGATTTTGAAAACAAAATCTTCCCCCTTTGCCATCCTGGCGTTAAACGCCCAGAATGGTGCACATTCTGGCGTTTAACGCCCAAACTACTACCCTTTTGGGCGTTAAACGCCCAACCAGGCACCCTGGCTGGTGTTTAAACGCCAGTCTGTCCTTCTTCACTGGGCGTTTTGAATGCCCAGCTTTTTCTGTATAATTCCTCTGCTGTATGTTCTGAATCTTCAATTCTCTGTATTATTGACTTGAAAAGACACAAATTAAAAATATTTTTGGATTTTTAATAATAAGGACTAATCAAAATGCAACTAAAATCAAATAATAATGCATGCAAAACACAAAACTTAGCAGTTTGTATGCTACTGGCACTAATGAGAATGCATATGAGACACACAAAACACTCAAGTCAAGAGAATTTAAAGATTAGAGTAAGAGATCATCAATAACATCTTGAAGATCAATGAGGACACATGCATGAATGCAATAAGAACAGAAACATGCAATTGACACTAGACTTAAGATGAGACTCTAGATTCAAACAAGAAATATTTTTGGATTTTATGATTTTGTAAATTTTTTTGTGCTTTTTTTCGAAAATTATATGGAAGAAGAAAATAAAGGTATCAAAATTCTTAATGAGAATTCCAGGAATCATGCAATGTTAGTCTAAAGCTTTAGTCTAAAGGAATTAGACATAGCTAGCTAAGCTTCAGCAGGACATTGCATTCAAGAGCTAAATTGATGATGATCAATCAACTTTGGTGATGATAAGAACATCACCTTGAAACACTAGAATTCATTCTTAAGAACTCTGAAAAAAAAAAAATACCTAATCTAAGCAACAAGATGAACCGTCAGTTGTCCATACTCGAACAATCCCCGGCAACGGCGCCAAAAACTTGGTGCACGAAATTGTGATCACTACAACTTCGCACAACTAACCAGCAAGTGCACTGGGTCGTCCAAGTAATACCTTGCGTGAGCAAGGGTCGATCCCACGGAGATTGTTGGTATGAAGCAAGCTATGGTCACCTTGTAAATCTCAGTCAGGCAGACTCAAATGGGTATAGTGATAAACGAATAAAGCATAAAGATAAAGATAGAGATACTTATGTAATTCATTGGTAGGAGCTTCAGATAAGCGTATGAAGATGCCTTCCCTTCCGTCTCTCTGCTTTCCTACTGTCTTCATCCAATCCTTCTTACTCCTTTCCATGGCAAGCTCGTGTAGGGTTTCACTGTTGTCAGCAGCTACCTCCCATCCTCGCAGTGAAAGCTAATGCTCACGCACTCTGTCACAGTACGGCCAATCACCGGTTTGGTTCCCGCCCCTGTTGGAATAGAATCCCTCTTTTGCGTCTGTCACTAACGCCCAGCAGGTTAGAGTTTGAAGCACGTCACAGTCATTCAATCATTGAATCCTACTCAGAATACCACAGACAAGGTTAGACCTTCCGGATTCTCTTGAATGCCGCCATCAAGTCCTGCCTCTACCACGAAGATTCCGATTAAAGAATCCAAGAGATATTCACTAAGCCTTGGTTGCTTGTAGAACAAGAATGGTTGTCAGTCACCTTGTTCATAGGTGAGAATGATGATGAGTGTCACGGATCATCACATTCATCAAGTTGAAGAACAAGTGATATCTTGGATAAAGAACAAGCGGAATTGAATAGAAGAACAATAGTAATTGCATTAATACTCGAGGTACAGCAGAGCTCCACACCTTAATCTATGGTGTGTAGAAACTCCACCGTTGAAAATACATAAGAACAATAGTGATCATTGGTTTCGGCCCCAGAGAGGGAACCAGAAGAACCAAGATGAAAATACAATAGTAAAAGGTCCTATATATAGAAAACTAGTAGCCTAGGGTGTACAGAGATGAGTAAATGACATAAAAATCCACTTCCGGGCCTACTTGGTGTGTGCTTGGGCTGAGCAATAAAGCATTTTTCGTGTAGAGACTCTTCTTGGCGTTTAACTCCCGTTTTGGTGCCAGTTTGGGCGTTTAACTCCCATTCCTGTGCCAGTTTGGGCGTTTAACGCTGGGAATTCTGAGGGTGACTTTGAACGCCAGTTTGGGCCATCAAATCTTGGGCAAAGTATGGACTATCATATATTGCTGGAAAGCCCAGGATGTCTACTTTCCAACGCCGTTGAGAGCGCGCCAATTGGGCTTCTGTAGCTCCAGAAAATCCACTTCGAGTGCAGGGAGGTCAGAATCCAACAGCATCTGCAGTCCTTTTCAGTCTCTGGATCAGATTTTTGCTCAGATCCCTCAATTTCAGCCAGAAAATACCTGAAATCACAGAAAAACACACAAACTCATAGTAAAGTCCAGAAAAGTGAATTTTAACTAAAAACTAATAAAAGTATAATAAAAACTCAACTAAAACTACCAAAAACATATTAAAAACAATGCCAAAAAGCGTACAAATTATCCGCTCATCAGTCGACAACGTTAGTAACACCCAACATTGTCACTAATGTTGGAAGCAACCATAAAACCCCCAAGGAGCCACGTTAACTTCCACGTTAACGTTGATGAGCGAATGATGAGCCAACGTTAGTGACACTCAACATTGTCACTAACATTGGGGATGGCTAAGAATGGCCACGTTAGAAGCCACGATAACCTAGTTAACGTGGACTCTAACGTGAGACAAAGGGGCACATTGGAACGTTAGTGACAATGTTAAGTGTCACTAACGTTCTCGAAGGTTGGCAAGGCCACGTTAGAAGCCATGTTAACCTAGTTAACGTGGGCTCTAACGTGAGGAAAAAGGGGTACATTGGAACGTTAGTGACAATGTTGAGTGTCACTAACGTTCTCGAACTCATACTTTCACTAAACGTTAACACCCCTAACGTCCTGAGCTAAAGTCTCTGCCCACTTCACACTTTCTCTCTGCAAGTAAAACCAAGCCCAAATGAAGAAGAGAACTGCTTCAAAGCTCAAGCAAGCAAGCCCACAATTGTCAACCAATCAAGACCACAAGAAGCATCTAGAATAGGAATTTTCATTTAATTGTAATTTGCTTTTAATTTCATTTTGTAATTTAGGAGAGCCTATATAAAGGCCTTAGTCTTTACATTGAGGGCATTCGGGAATTAGGGGATTGAAGAGGGGTCTTCGGACTCCCTCCCCTCACACACTTTTCCTTTTCTTTCTTTGTACTTTTCCTTTATGAATTTTGAAGTTTTATTTTCAGTTTTAATCTTCATCTTTACTTTTCTGCACTTTCTTTCTTTTTCTATTTTGGTAGAGCAATGACCAACTAACTCTTTACATTGGGTTAGAGAGCCTCTATTGTGATTCAATGGATTAAGTGTAGTTCTTATTCTTCTTCTTCTATCTTTTCTCTTGATTTTGCTTGAAAGCTTTCGATCTTCATCCAATTGGATAGTTATCTTGGAAAAGAAGCTATTCATACTTGGATCTCTTTTGAACCTTGGAAGAGGAATGAAGAGATCATGCTAGAAATGCTTTCTCATGTTGTACCAAATTAGGTTTGGAAGGATATGTGACTATAATCCTCCAACACTTGATTTGGGAATGCATGTGGTATAATCAGTGACCATACTTCATATCTTCTCATGAGCAATTGACCAAGGAATTGGCTATTGATCAAGATTTGAGAGATTGAATTACAAGTAATTGTAATTCGATCACTTAAGATTGCCAAGGAGATCAATGAATGATTGAGGAAGAGATGAGAATGAACTTGATCCGGAGGATTGCAATATCTCTTGATCCCAATGTTCATTTTATTTTTAGTTCTTACATTTACTTTTCTTGCCATTTTACTTCTCTGCACTCTATTGCTTTCTTTACTTTTCTGCTATTTACATTTTCTTGTTACTTATCACTCCAATATGATTCGTCTATCTAGGATAATCAATTAACCATTGATTGCTTAATCCGTTAATCTCTGTGGGATTCAACCTCACTCTATTATGAGTTTTACTTGACGACAATTCGGTACACTTGCCGAAGGGAGAATTGTTGAGAGACAAGTTTCCACCTACATCAGGAGTTCTTGAAATTGATACCTCTGAAAGCCATATTGGCTCAGAACAAAGTGTTGACTCAGCAAGTCAACATGATTTCTCAAAGTCTGAATGGATGGCAAAATGCATCCAACAGTACTAAAAAGGCAGCTTCTGAAGAAGCTTATGATCCTGAGAACCCTGCAATAGTAGAGGTAAATTACATGGGTGAACCTTATAGAAACACCTATAATTCATCATGGAGAAATCATCCAAATTTCTCATAGAAGGATCAACAAAATCCTCAACAAGGCTTTAATAATGGTGGAAGAAACAGGCTAAGCAATAACAAGCCTTTTCCATCATCTTCTCAGCAACAGACAGAGAATTCTGAGTAGAGCCCCTCTAATTTAGCAAACTTAGTCTCTGATCTGTCAAAGGCCACTTTAAGTTTCATGAGTGAGACAAGATCCTCCATTAGAAATTCGGAGGCACAAGTGGGCCAGCTGAGTAAGAAAGTCATTGAAACTCCTCCCAGTATTCTCCCCAGCAATACAGAAGAGAATCCAAAAGGAGAGTGCAAGGCCATTGATGTAATCAATATGGCCGAATGCACAAGGGAGGAGAAGGACGAAAATCCTAGTGAGGAAGACCTCCTGGGACGTCGACCTAAAGGAATCTAAGGCTCATATAGAGACCATAGAGATTCCACTAAATCTCTTTCTGCCATTCATGAGCTCTGAAGACTATTCTTCCTCTGAAGAGGATGAAGATGTAACTGGAGAGCAAGTTGCTCAATATCTAGGAGCTATCATGAAGCTGAATGCCAAGTTATTTGGTAATGAGACTTAGGAAGGTGAACCTCCCTTGCTCATTAGTGAACTTGATACATGGGTTCAGCAAACTCTACCTCAAAAGAAACAAGATCCTGGGAAATTCTTAATACCTTGTACCATAGGCACCATGACCTTTGAAAAAGCTCTGTGTGACCTAGGGTCATGCATAAATCTTATGCCACTCTCTGTAATGGAGAAACTGGGGATCATTGAGGTACAGCCTGCCTTATTCTCATTACAATTGGCAAACAAGTCAGTAAGACAAGTGATGTGTGGAAAATGATCCAACACAAAACTCACCGGCAAGTGTACCGGGTCGCATCAAGTAATAAAACTCACGGGAGTGAGGTCGATCCCACAGGGATTGAAGGATTGAGCAATTTTAGTTCAGTGGTTGATTTAGTCAAGCGAATCAAGTATTGATTGAGTGATTTTGTATCCAACAGTAAGTAAATAGCAGAGAATGTAAAGGGAGAGGGATGAATTGCAGAAATTAAAGAGAATTGAAAGTAAAGGTGCTGAATCTTAAAGAACAAGAAACTAAATGACTGAAACTTAAAGTGCAAGAAATGTAAATTGCAGTAACTTAAAGTGCAAGAAATATAAATTGCTTGAATGGAAAGGGATTTGAGGACTGGGATTTCAGAGTTTAAGCAAGGGAAATTAAATTGCAGTAATTAATAAAGCAAGAGATGAATTGAAAGTAACTAGAATTCAAACAGAAAATGAAAATGTAATTTCAGCAGTAGTTCAACAGAAGAACCAAAAGGAAAATTGGATCTCAGGACTCCAGAGACTAGATAGCAGAGTCTAGATCTCAATTGCCTTCCCAGATCCAAGTTCACAAATCAATTAAAGAGAAATTAAAGGTTGCAGCAGTAGAGGAAATGGAATTGAACTCAATTATGCAGAAGGGAAATGAAAGAGATCTTGAATGGAGATTAAGACAGAAATTCCTCAATTCTTCACACCCAAGACTCAAACAAGAAAAGTAAAAAGTGCTCAAGCAAGAACGAAGAAGAAGAGAGATCAATTCTCCTTCCCAATTCTCTAAAATCTCAGTTCCAATCTCTCAACGAAAAATCAAGTCTAAAGATGTGAAAATTCAAAAATAAAAAAGAAGGTCCTAATTACATCAAACTATCTCCTATTTATACACTTCCTATTCTTGGATTTTTGGAATTTGGATGGGCTTTTGATTTGGTGAAGAAATGAATTAAAATTAGATTTTTAATCCAATTTTCAGCCCATGAGAAATTAGCTTCCAAGAGGCTGCCCTGGCCTTGTGGAGGGCAGAGCAGGAAATTGTGTGATGAAGCCTCATTGCGTGCTCGTGCTGTGTGTGTAGCATCAGGATGCTACCCTGCCCTTGTGGAGGGCAGGGCAGTGTTGCCATGGTGCGCCTTGCCTTGCTGCCCGTGCGTCCATGTTGCGTGCCAATTTGTGCGCTGGCCGTGCACCAAGAAATGCTGCCCTACCCTTGTGGAGGGCAGGGCAATGTTGCCAATGGGTGAGGTTCCAAGTTCGAAATGTGGTGGAGGCATACGCTGCTCCTTTTTCCTTGGTTTTCTTGGCACCAAAGTAACGCCTAGTTCCTTGCTTCCTCATGGTGCTGTGTTCGATTCTTGGAGATTGAAAACAAGCCAATTTTTGCTTGTTTTCCTTGTATTTGAGCGCTACTCCTTTCTTCCTTGTTCTTGGGTTCGAAACCCATAGGAAACACTAGGAAGCAATTTCTTTTGAATTATTTTTCATGAAAGCCCGATATTGCTCTTGAGGAGGGCAGGGCAGAGTTTTTGCTTCCTTTGGTCCCTGGCATAGAATTGTGCTCTGCTCTTATTGTGGGCAGGGTAGTGATGCTTTTAAGGCTTGGTTCATTATGCTGCTCTCCTGGAGGGCAGTGTGCTCTTGTGGAGGGCAGTGTTTGCTTCCTCCTTCTATGTTGCACCACACTTTTCCTCTCTTGGCCACACTTCTTAAGCCACGTTTTTCTTCTTTTCTTCCTTTCTTCACCTACAAGAAACCAAAACAACCAATCAAAGTATCTTTAAACTCATAAGGTTTATAATTCATTAAAAATCAATAAATTTTAGCTCAAACCTCATGATTTAGCATCAATTTAATGGTGGTTGTTTGATTTAAAGAAGTTATGCATTTTTATTCCAAATTACTTACTTAGGATGCAAGAAAGTGCATAAAGACTAATGAAACAAGTGAAATTAGCTTGAAAAATGGGTATATGATGACTTGTCATCACAACACCAAACTTAAATCTTGCTTGTCCCCAAGCAAGCATCAAAACTAAGAGAAAATGAAATGAACAAGAAGAGAAAACATATCTTTATTAGGCATATAGCATAATTTGATTCATGGAGTTTTTATGCAGACAATGATAACTCAGTTATTGTTTGCTGTTACATAATATACACTTTTCCTCAAAGGCTTACTAAACTTGCTGTTATAAGGTTTACTCTTTTCTTGATCCCTTGCTAACTTTTCTTTTCTCATTTTGCTTAACAAGCTTATTATTCTTTGAAGGCTTGGTGTCAAATGTTGCAGCAGTAGCCTTTGGCTTTATTTTTACTCAACATCTTTCCACCACAGACACATGGCTCACTATTTCCTCCTAGGATCATTGATGCCCAGCATCTCTTTGGATAACTAAATGTTCTGTATCTAGGTTGCTCTTTATTGTGGACTTTCAATTGGCCATCCCAAATCAGTTGATCTAAGTGACCGGGTTTTGAAATACCCCTTAGAATTTACTTGTCCAAGCATATCCTAGTACAAGAACACCACAGGCATGTGTCCTAGGGTCCAAGCTATTGGTGTCCAGCCTTTATTCTTTGTTTTTCTTGCCACATTGGCTTTTTCTACTTCCTTTTCATTCTGTTTTATTTTTGTTCTCAAGGGATTTTTCTTTACTGATAGGAACCTTTATAACAGCAAGCTAGCTCACACTTCAATGAGAATGACATTATGCAGCAATTATTTCATGAGTTATGCATTTAATCAAAACATATACCACCATTAACTTCCATTCTAACTTATGCAACATTGGATATTTACTTTCCAATTCAAACAATTCTCTTTTATTCAAGCATATGGGAAACAAAACAAAATTTAAGCTGAGTGATGAATGACAAGCATCATGCAGATCATTTCTCTAGCTACTTATTAAGCAAAAAAAAATGCATGAAAATGGAGTAAAAGGAAATAAACAGTGGAGGCATATCATGTTTCAGACATGCATCTCCTTATTAGAAGTATGAAAGAACTCTGCCACCTTCTAATGATTGTGGCTGCTGCTTGATTCTCCCTTTTTCTTCTTTCTCTTCCCTAGCTTGGAATAGTCTCGGACTTCTTCACCAGGGCATCTTCTATCCCAAACAGAATCTAAGAGCCCTGAGAGCCCAACTTCTTCCAATCTGTTAAGTGTTACCTCCGTATAGTGATGAGACCTTGCTTGTTGCTTGGCTTCAAATTCAGGGCATTGCTCAAATGGCTTGATCTGTGGATTAAGTGTTGGCAAATTGTGGGTCATGTACTCCAACCTTGCTTGTATGTTTTCATCACTCTCCATTCTTTGCACATATCTAACTTCTCCCATGGTGTGATGAATATTCTTCCATTGATACAGGTTGTGACTATATTCCCTTGCTTTAGCTTGACTAAAGTACAGCTTATCATATGATTCTTTGAATTCTTTGTATTGCTCCCTTTGTTCTTCAAGAATCTGTGTGAAATTCTTGCTGTTGAGTCATCATCTGTTGTTGCTAGCTCTCTTGCCTCTCCTCCATTTGACGCTGCCAAGCTTCTCGCTCCTCTTTATCCCTCACATATTGCTCCCGAAACTCTGGATGGGGCTCTAGATATTGCTCTTGGCGCCCTTGATTTTGCTCTTGTTGAGTTTGCATGAGTTGCTGAGATAGCTCTTCAATTGCACTTTGTAGCTGGCTCATGTCTATGGCACCATGAGCTTGCTCTTGTTCTCCCCTCTTTGAGATCTTCTTTGTCTGGGAGTTACCACTCCCTCTTGATCATCTTCTTCATTCAACCCTTCCATGCTCCTCTTGGTGATTCCTTTCCCTTTTTTCACTTTTTCTGTGTCCTCATCTTCAAAGATTACTCCATCTTTATTGCACAGTCTGAGAATTGTACTTGGATGGCCAAGACCACTTGATTTGCTTGTGCTGTTGGCCATCTCTTAAATACTGTCGGCTATGAGTTGTGCGAGGTTGATTTCACCTCCATGTAGGATGCAGTATGTCAAGAGTGCTCGTTTGATTGTGACCCAAGAGGCGTTTCCAGTAGGAAGGATAGATCTCCTTACTATCTCATACCATCCCTTGGCCACAGGAGTGAGATTTATTCTTTTCAAGTGGCTTGGGATCCCTTTTGAATCTCTTTCCCAGTCTGTATTTTCCATACATAACCTTTGCAAGATCTCATCAGGATTGTTTTTCATCTGCAATCTGGTCTCATAACTAGGCTCTGCATAAGTTATGGTTCTCAACTTCAGGGCCCTTGTGATGGCTGCTGGACTGAAATTCACTTCAACTCCTCTGACATAACTCGTATAGGGGACACTATCTTTGTTCTCTTTTATAGCATTTGCATAGAATTCCCTGATCATGACTGCACTAATGTCAACGAGAGGAGCACATAAAAGTTCCCACCTTCTTTCTTTAGTGATTTGCCTCATGATGGGGTATTCCCCGTCCTTCAACTCAAGGCCCTTCTCATAAATGACATTCTTTGTCTTCATGAACCTATGATATCTCCCTTCATGGAATTGGGACCTAAATTTTCTTGCATCATATGATGGAGGTTCGGTCACCATTTGTTCCTTTCCCGGCCTTCTTTTTGAACTTGAGGAAGCCATTAGATTTGAGGTGAGAAGAAGGGAAAAGTGTTGGCTTTAGTTTTGGGAGTAGAGGAGATTATGGTTTACAAGTGAAGGTAGTTTGTATGAATGTGTAAGCCATTTAGTGCTAGCGGCTATTTATAGGCAAATCCTTCAAACTTTCTAACAAAACCATAATGAATGAGGAAGGAGTTCGTTGGTGCTCATGAAGGGTTGAGATTGAGTTGAACATACAGAAGGCTCATGGATTGAACGGTCTGCATGCATTGTTGAAGCTTTGACGAGGATTCTCTTCTTATTGGTTGCATGTATTTAGGTGTTCGATGATGCATGCATGCAGATTCTGCTTCCCAAGGAGCACACTTTTCTAGGCACATGTGACCACTCTCCACTTAGCTTGTCCTAGCCGTGGCCCCTCCTTGTATTTGTCTCAATCTCTTTCTCCTAAATAAACCAAAACAGCTAGCCTTAGAACATTAATATATACGTTGGCAAGTGATTTGCAATAAAGAAGAAAATTGTTTTTGTTTCTTTTTCATAAATGATCAATTGTGTCCCTTTATTAGAATTGCTAAAGGTTGGTGAACACCAAACTTATCTCTTACTGAGGGGATGGCTTAGCAATGCAGACAATTCTTCACAATTGATATATATTTTTTTTAAAATTTCAAAATATAATGATGCATGATCTCTCTCTGTATGATTTTGATTCCATGAATAGGAAATGATCTTCTGAACATTGTTACACATGCAGACACCAAACTTAGTGTTTGGTCATATGCTTCATCAAAAATGACTATGCATATGTTCTAAGAATAACCCCCTTTTTTTTTGAAAAATAAATTTGGGTGTGCCTTAAGGCACACCAAACTTAGAAGTCTGACATATGCTTCAAAACAATGTATGCATTTATATGAAAGTTCAAAATCATGCTCAGGTAATCATAAATTATTGAATAAAAGAAAGGACAGGAATCTTAAATCATGGGTTGCCTCCCATGAAGCGTTCTTTTATTGTCACTAGCTTGACATTGAACTCCCTTTAAGGTGGTTGATGCTGGTGATGTCTCAACTTGTCCCCTCTCACTGTAAGCCTTCTCTGTGTGCCTTGATGCTCAATTTCAATGTGCTCAAGAGAGAGTACTTGGTTGACAGTGTAATGATCTTCTGTTCCCAGCTGTTGATATACTAATTGCACTTTGTCACCTTTGGAAAATCCTTTAGTTGGGAATTTTTTACTCTTCCATCCTTTGTAAGCCATCTTCTTATTTTTCTTCTTTTTCTTTCTTGTTGATCTATCTCCTTTGACAGTGACTTGAGTTGTGATACCTCCTTTTTTGTTTATCATCCCGACCTCTTTTTGAATTCCTTTCCCTCCTTGCACTTGCTCATTCTTCTGTTCTACTGTGTTGTTGGTTGCTTGCCTTGGAAGACAGTCACTTGTCTTGCTTGTTTCTTCATTACTTTGTGATTCTGGAAACACTTTCAAGGTGATGCTTTCTTCATGCATCCTGAGGGTTAGCTCTCCCTGCTCTATATCTACAATAGCTCTAGCAGTGGCCAAGAATGGTCGACCAAGTATTATGTAGTCATTCTCATTCTCTGATGAATCTAGGATCACAAAGTCTGCAGGAAAGATGAACTTGTCAACCTTAACTAAAAGGTTCTCAATCAACCCTTTAGGATATACCACTGATTGGTCCACCAATTCCAAGGACATCTGTATTGGTTTCACCTCTCCTATGCCAAGCTTTTTCACTAAAGAAGATGGAATTAGATTTATACTCGCTCCTAAGTCACACATCCCCTTGTTGATGAATAGACTTCCAATAGTGCAAGGTAGGAAGAAACCTCCAGGATCTTCAAGCTTGGGAGGGAGCCCTTTTTTGATTAGTTCACTTCATTCTTCACTGAGCATTACAGTCTCCTTCTCATTCTAACTCCTTTTCTTATTGATGAGCTCCTTTAAGAACTTGGCATATAGGGGCATTTGCTCCAATGCCTCAGCCAAGGGTATGTTGATCTCTAGCTTCTTGAAAGTCTCAAGGAATTTGTGGAAATGTTGATCTTTTGCCTCTTTTTTGAATCTCTGTGGATAAGGTAGTGGAGGTGTAAGATTCTTCTCCACTCGCTGCTGTATTGGATTTGGTTCTTCCATGCTCTGCTTTCCCTTCTTAGAAATTTTTTGTGGTTGGTTGTTCTCTTCTGTGAGCTTTTTTGGGATATTCTTGCTTGTTATGTCCTTGTTGTTAGCTTTATCTTTCTCTGTTGGTTCTTTGTCACTCTCCATAAGTTTCTTGGTTGCCCCTTGGTTGCCATCCACCAATGTCTTTCCACTCCTTAATTGCACAGCTTTGCATTCTTCTTTTGGATTAGGAATGGTATCACTTGGTAGTGAGCTTGAAGGTATTTCAATAGAAATCTGCTTGGAGATTTGTCCAATCTGCCTTTCTAGGCTCTTCATGGAAGCTTCTTGGTTCTTTGTTGTCAATTCTTGGTTCTTCATCATCTTCTCCATGAGCATCTCCAGATTAGTAATCCTCTGAGAGTCTTGTGAGATTGGTTGGTTTTGGGGTGTTGATGGATGATGGTGAGTGTTTTGGTTAGCTGGTTGGTTATTGGGTGGATAATGGTTAGAGTTGGGGTAATTATTTTGGGGTTTTCTGTAAAAGTTTTGGTTAGTTGGCTGCTGGTTGTGATTTTGGTTGTTTCTTGGAGTGTTTTGAGCTTAGTTTCTTTGCCATGGTTGTTGGTTTTGGTTGTGGTTGTCTCCCCACCTATGGTTTGGGTGGTTCTTCCAAGATGGATTGTAGGTGTCACCATACACTTCATTTGATCCAGAATTTTGGTTGTGTATATAGTGCACTTGCTCTTGTTGCTGTTCTTCTTGGTTATCTTCATTCTGCCCCCAAAGAGTTGACGGTTGGCTTGTGGCACTCACTGATGCAACCTGAAGGCTATCAATTCTCTTGGCCATTTGCTCAAATTGTTGCTGAATCTGCTGCTGCATCACTTTGTGTTGAGCCAAAATTGTATCCACTCCTTCCAATTCTAACACTCCCTTCCTCTGTGATGGTTGGCGTTGCCTTTGGTGAGCAAAGAAATATTGGTTGTTGGCCACCATATCAATGAGGTTCTGAGCTTCCTCTGCAGTTTTCATCAACTTCTAGGCGAAGGCTCTCCAATTCTTGCAGTTGCAACTTCCTTTCAGCTCCGGCTTTCTCAAATCCCATGTTGCATTCCTTTACTGCCCAAAAAGCTTTGTGCTCCACCTCAACTGCAAGGTGACAAGCCTTTCCATAGATTAAGCGGAAAGGACTCATCCCAATGGGTGTCTTGTATGCTGTTCTGTATGCCCAGAGTGCATTTTGTAGTCTGGTGCTCCAGTCTCTTCTATGAGGTTTGACTATCTTCTGTAAAATGCGCTTGATCTCTCTGTTAGACACCTCAGCTTGTCCATTAGTCTGAGGATGGTAGGCTGTTGCTATTTTATGAATGATCCCATGCTTCTTCAGTAATCCTGTTAGTCTCCTGTTACAAAAATGGGTACCTTGATCGCTCACGATTGCTCGTGGTGATCCAAAGCGACAAATAATGTGGTTTCTAACAAAGGAAACAACAGTATTAGAATTATCAATACGGGTAGGAATTGCTTCCACCCATTTAGAAACATAGTCTACAGCTAACAAGATATATAGGTGGCCATTAGAATTTGAAAATGGACCCATGAAGTCAATGCCCCAAACATAAAAAATTTCACAGAAAAGCATAGTTTATCGAGGCATTTCATCCCTCTGGGATATATTACCAAACCTTTGGCATGGGAGACAAGATTCACAAAATTCAGCAGCGTCTTTAAAAAGGGTGGGCCACCAGAATCCACAGTCTAAGATTTTTCTAGCTGTTCTTTGAGGGCCAAAATGTCCTCCACTCTCAGATGAGTGATAGGCCTCTAAAATGGACTGGAATTCTGATTGAGGCACACACCTTCTAATTACCTGGTCAGCGCCACATCTCCATAAATATGGGTCATCCCATATATAATATTTAGACTCACTTTTCAGCTTGTCTCTTTGGTGCTTAGTAAAGTGTGGAAGAAAAGTGCGGCTAACTAGATAATTAGCTACAGGTGCATACCAAGGGGTTACCTCAGATACTGCTTGTAGGTTATCAAATGGAAAATTATCAGCTATAGGAGTGGAGTCATCCTTAATGTGTTCAAGGCGACTCAAGTGGTCTGCCACTAGATTCTGGGTACCACTTCTGTCCTTTATTTCTAAATCAAATTCTTGTAGTAGCAGTATCCAACGTATAAGCCTTGGTTCAGATTTCTTTTTAGCTAATAAATAATTTAGAGCTGCGTGGTCTGAAAACACTACTACCTTAGTACCAAGTAAATAGGCTCGGAATTTATCCAGAGCAAAAACAATAGCAAGAAGCTCTTTTTCAGTAGTAGTGTAGTTAGACTGAGCGGCATCTAAAGTTTTAGACGCATAAGCAACAACAAAAGCGTCCTTACCTTCACGCTGAGCCAGTGCTGCTCCAACTGCATGGTTGGAAGCATCGCACATGATTTTGAATAGCTGGCTCCAGTCCGGTCCTCTCACGATTGGAGCTTGAGTCAGGGCGGTTTTCAGCTTATCAAACGCTTGTTTGCAATCCTCACTGAACTCGAAATCAATATCCTTCTGCAGTAGTCTGGATAGGGGAAGTACTACCTTACTAAAGTCCTTAATGAATCTTCTGTAGAAACCTGCATGTCCAAGGAACGAACGGACTTCCCTCACAGAAGAGGGGTAAGGCAAACTAGAAATAACATCCACCTTTGCTGGATCTACAGAAATGCCAATATTAGATACAACATGTCCCAGTACGATTCCTTGTTTAACCATAAAATGACATTTTTTAAAATTCAATACAAGGTTTGTACTGACACATCTATCTAATACTCTAGATAAACTATCCAAGCAAAGGTTAAAAGAATCACCTTAAATGCTAAAATCATCCATAGAAACCTCCATACAGTCCTCAATAAGATCAGAGAAAAGACTCATCATGCACCTTTGGAAAGTAGCTGGTGCATTGCACAAGCCAAAGGGGATTCTCTTGTAAGCATAAGTCCCAAAGGGACAGGTAAAGGTAGTCTTTTCCTGATCCTCAGGAGCTATATGAATATGGAAATAGCCTGTGTAACCATCTAAAAAGCAATAATGTGATTTACCTGACAGGCGATCCAGCATTTGATCAATGAATGGAAGAGGGTAGTGATCCTTACGAGTAGATTGGTTGAGACGCCTGTAGTCAATGCAGACCCTCCAGGCGTTCTGTACTCTGGTTGCTATGCGCTCTCCATGCTCATTCTTCACTGTAGTGACTCCAGACTTCTTGGGCACCACTTGTACTAGGCTCACCGATTCACTGTCTGAGATGGGGTGGATAATACCTGCCTCTAATAGTCTGGTCACTTCCTTCTTGACAACCTCTAAAATAGTGGGGTTCAATCTTCTTTGGGGTTGATGAACAGGTCTTGCTCCTTCTTCTAAAAATATCCTGTGCTCACAAACTTGAGCGTTGATGCCTACTATGTCTGCTAAACTCCACCCAATTGCTTTCTTGTGCTTCCTCGGCACACTAAGTAACTGCTCTTCTTACTGAGAAGTGAGGTCCTGTGCAATGATAACTGGGAACTTCTGCTTGTCCTCGAGGTAAGCATCTTTGAGGTGTGGAGGGAGGGGTTTCAATTCTAACTTATGTTCATGGTCTGGCTCTGGATTATCTGGAACTGGTGGCAGGGGTAGAGTGCTTGCGTTGTTCTCGGAATTCCCCACACTTGGACCTTGTCCTATGTACTTATCTTCAAACTCTTCCTGGTGAACTTCAGCTACGGTTTCATCTACGATGTCACACTAGAAGATAGAACGATCTTCTGGAGGGTGCTTCATAACTCCATTCAGATTGAAGCTTACTACTTGGCCATCTATTTCAAAAGAGTATGTGCCTGCAAAAGCATCTAATTTGAACTTCGAGGTCTTCAAGAAAGGTCTTCCGAGTAGGATTGATGATGGCTTCTCTGAGTCATGTTGGGGCATCTCCAGGATGTAAAAATCAATGGGGAAAGTGAGACCTTTGATTCCCAGTAATACATTTTCAGCAACTCCAGCCACTGTAATAATACTTTTATCTGCTAACACAAAACGAGCTGCCGAGCTTTTTAAGGGAGGGAGCCTCAAAACATCATATACAGATAAAGGCATTATACTAACACATGCTCCTAAATCACACATGCAGTCAGAAAATATCACACCTCCAATGGTACAGTTAACCATGCATGGACCTGGATCACTACATTTTTCAGGTATATTTCCCATTAAAGCAGATATAGAACTACCTAAAGGAATAGTTTCTAATTCATTAATTTTATCTCTATGTATGCATAAATCCTTTAGAAACTTTGCGTATTTAGGTACTTATTGAATGACATAAAAAAGGGGAACAGTTACCTCAACCTTTTTGAAGATTTCTACCATTTTGGGATCAGGTTCCAACTGCTTCCTGGGCTTCCTTGCAAGTTGTGGAAGTGGAATAGGAACGGCGTCCTCTATAGTGTCTGCGCCCTTTGGTGCTTCTTTCTGTGATTTGGCGTCTTTATCTTCAGCCATGTCCTGTATGCTTTTTTTCTTCAACATCTTCTATTTCCACTACCTCTTCAGCTGGGGAGTGTTCAGGTGGATTCGGCTCTTCCTGATTCCTCTCTTACAGTGTGGTTTCGGACCTTAGGGTGATGGCATTAATACCACCCTTTGGGTTGGGTAATGGTTGAGAGGGGAGTCCACCAGAGCTTGAGGACTGGTTGTTGGAGTTGTTCATTGATCCAATCTGTGAGACAAGGGCTTGCAAAGTAGAATTCAAACCATTCAGAGTAGAAGTAAGGTTGTTTTCCATGGCCTGTTGTCTATGATAAATAGATTGTAGTAACTCATCATTAGGAGATGAAGAGGGGTAAGTGATCTGAGAGGTCTGCTGAGATGCTTGAGGCTGTCTTAAATGAGGTGCTCTGTAGGACTGATTCTGATTCTGCTGCCTGAAGTTGTTATTGTTATTCCAACTCTGATTTCTATTGTTATCTCTGCCTCCTCTGTTATGATTGTCCCTCCAACCCTGGTTAGAATTGTCTCTCCAGCCTTGGTTAGAGTTATCCTGCCATCCTTGGTTATAGTTGCCACCTTGATTGTACCCTTGATTGGGGCAGTCATGAAAGTTATGAGTGGCTGCTACAGTGTTATCTTCTGGTTGGAGTTGCGGACACTCATCGGTATAGTGATTGTAATCTGCACAGATTTCGCATACTCGTTGTGGAACCAACTGCTGGTTGTGCTGTGGTGGAGAAAGGTGAACTTACTGAGGCTGTTGTTAATTCAGTTGCATCTGCTTCAGCAAGTTGGTCATTTCACATAAGCTCTGAGCTATAGTAGCAGTCTCTTTACTAGTGGATACCTCTGCAACAGCTCTTGACCGACTTTGTTTCTGCCTGTGATTCCTAGTAGAGTCAGCTAAGTCGCTGATTAATTGCCATGCTTCTTCTGTAGTCTTGTACTTTTTCATAGAACCATTGCTAGCACCTTCCAATGTGGTTCTATCTTGAGATTTCAAACCTTGTGTAAAGTAGCCGAGCAACACTATCTTGTCAATCATATGATGGGGGCATGCTTCTCGAAGATTATTGAAGCGTTCCAAGTATTCATAGAGGGTCTCAAATTCATCCTGAACGATCATAGACATGTCCTTCCTCAGCTTATCGACAACTTCAGCTGGAAAGAATTTCTCCAGAAACTCTCTCCTAAGTGTATCCCAGTTGGAAACAGTTGTTCTGAGTTGAATGTAGTACCACTCTCTTTCCTTTCCCTCCAGAGAAAACGGGAAGGCTTTCAATAGAATGGAGATTTCATCAGTGCTATCACGCTTAACAGTAGAATAAGCAATCTGGAAATCCCTAAGATGCTTGATAGGCTCTTGAGCAGGTAAGTCATGAAACTTGGGCATCAAGTTGAGTAGTGAAGACTTTATTTCAAAATCTACAGCTATTGTTGGGTGGTGTGCCTGGAATAGTTGGAGCGTAAAATCAGGGGCTCCTTCCTCCTGGATAGAGACTCTTCTGGGTGCTGCCATGTCACCTGCTTAGTTAACCCTTACTAGGTAAAGGAAAGTCAAGCAAGTTGGAAATCTATTTCTAGTCATAAGTCCTAATCCTCTCCCTTGGGAAGGACTAGAGTTAATGATTAGAGGGTGATTCAATAATAAACCCAATTATAATTTCTCTCTTGAGTAGTTCAACTCAAGGGTTCCTTTCAATCATCCCCAATCAAGTCAAGAAACTACTCACTCATCATAATTATAAAATTCGCAGAATTAATGGTGAAAATAAAACAAGACATGATAAATAATAATGAAAAGATTAATTGAAAATAAAAATAGTTTATATTAATAACTTGTAAAAAAAAGCCAAAGTCAACTCTAGGGGGATTAAAAATATGCAAGAATAAATATAAAAAGTAGATAACAAAATAAGATGACTAGTACCGGAGGTAGACTCTAGTCTGTAATTCCGGGCCGAAAACTGGGTTGAAATCCGGCCCAGAAACTCTGCCAGTGACTTTTGAAATTATGCAGATCGTGCACGTCACGCGGACGTTTTTTTTCTTTTCCATGCGGGCACGTCGTCCATGCCTCTGCGTCGCTTCTGCTTTTCCAATCCGCGCGTCCGCATCACTCATGCGGCCGTGTCACTGAGAATTCCTCTCTTCTGCGCAGTCGCGTCGCTGACGCGTATGCGTCACTTCTCGCTGTTCATCTCCTCAATTTCTTGTATTCCTTCCATTTTTGCAAGCTTCCTTCCCAATCTCTCATTCATTCATGCCCTATAAAGTCTAAAACACTTAACACACAGATCACGGCATCGAATGGAATAAAGGGGATTAAAACACCTAATTAAAGGTCTCCAGGAAGTAAGTTTTCAATCATGTAATAATTTTAGGAAGGAAATATAAATGCATGCTAATTATATGAATAAGTGGGTAAAGACCATGATAAAACCACACAATTAAACACATTGTAAACTATAAAATAGTGGTTTATCAGTCAACTTTGAATCATCTTTGTCAAAATTGAATAATGGTTTTCAATTTCAATCAAGCAACAGAAAAATAAATTCAGTTTAGAACTTTTTCAAAGAGAATTCAAAAGTTCAAAAAGTCCGAAACAAGAATCCAAAGTATACTTGAAATCACCATCTCAGAAAGATATTCAAGAAATTTAGGATGTACTTAAAAGGAGTCAAGTCATACAAGAAAAGGTCTTAGACTAAAGTAGTTCAAACAAGATTCACTAGGCATGAGTCATCAAACAAGCTTTCAATTGATTCAAAAGAATACGAGAGTCATAGGAAAAGACAACTCAATCATTAGTAATCCTTCAAGGATAAGTCTTTGACTAAAAACTCTTGTAGAGACAATAAGAGGATAAACGATGCACTAATTTTGAAAGGAATCAAACTGACCCACATAAGAATGTGATTCACAAAAAGGAAAAACCAAAATCAATGGCAATGTTCACAAGATGTAAAAGATCAGTTAAAAACATAGTCATGCATAACATCCATGGAGATGGAAGGCTTAAGGGATACTCTAGTCCGTTCATACGAAGAAAGCTATGAGTCCAACATTTTCAAAAGAATGACAATGGTATAAACAATGTGGTATGCTAGATCAAACTTTAGTCAAAATAAGTTAGGTAAAGTTTATCAAACGAACTCAACTAGGACAAAAGTGAAAAATCCTTCCTTTTTTTTAGAATTTTGAAAAATACCCAAATACATAATCAAATGAAGATGTGCATTGGAACTATAATAAAATTACTAGAAAGTCAAATTGTAATTTAAAGTAAATGCAGTTCCATAAACCAGTAAAAGTATAGGCGAGGTATTAGAAATAAATAGTTGTTAAACTGTATAAGGAATTTTCAAAGTTCATATATAGATAAGTATACATCTATTCAACAGCAATTTTCATAAAAATCTCAAAATTGGCTGTAATCATTGTCAAATAAGAGGAAAACTGAAACAACAAGTTCTCTAAGAATGGACTCGGAACCTGGAATCAAAAGGCACAGCACGTTAAGACAAGTTCAAAGCTGTATCAAAGATCACGTGAATCAAGAAGAACTCAAACAGAGAGAGATAGATACAACAAGGATTTCAAACAAGCATATGAACTTAAGATCAAACAAGAATGCATATGAATAAAGGAATAGAGTGGAAACATCCAACTACTTTTTAAGAGGAGTAGCAAACAAGAACTTCAAGTTAGGACATGAAAGATCAGGTCGACTCGAACAAAATCTAAGATACACAACTGAATAGCCTCGAGAAATAGTTTCTAACGTTCTCAAAATCCGCGATTTGCGTAACTCAAAACTCGTATACCATCTATGATAACCCATTAGAGCTTTCATATACAAAATTCACTAGTATTAAGCCGGCCAAACTTAATGCCAAGAATTATGCAATGCAAGACTAACAGTGTTAATCAATAGATCGTCTTGTGCATAAAGCTCTAATTCTCGTCATTCGACAAGACCTAATACATGACAAACGCTCAGAGTATGTAATTGAAGCATAGTCGGTCCATTCCTCAGGCTCTACAGGAAAGACCGCTCTGATACCATAATGTAACACCCTAACTACCAACGCTCACGCTTCCAGCTGCGCGACTCTGATAGCTCATACATTACGGCGACAATTATACTATTTTATACTAAAATATGAGTCTGTTTAAAACTTTAAGCCACAAAACCGCTCCCAAAAAAACTTTCATTCGATAACGTACATTCATAGATACCATACAACATACAAAACTCATCAAGAGTACATCCATATATATATATATATATATATATATATATATATATATATAATGATATTGCAAGCATTAACCAAAATAATTCATATCCCTCTTACAGAATATATCAAGATAAAGGCGAGGGTACAATAAACCATAACTGAAACAATACAGAGCATCACAACAACAATTAAATAAACTCTTCGTGACTTCTGCGCCGATATCCTAAAGGGGAAAAATGTAGGGGGGCGAGAACATCATCCTCGAAACTATTCTCAATAGAGCATTTTTCGGAATTACTGTAATAGGATACGTGACGATAAACCGTACCAGTGATCAATAATCGTCTTATGCCTCTTCTCAAAAACAACTATTCTTCTTGGAATACAAAGCATCACAATACAGAGCAAAATTCTCTTTCGAATAACGTGTACCCAAAGACATACTATTCTTCTTGGAAAATTAGGAGAAATCATGATTCTCTTTTCAATAATTCTTTCAAAGCATAGCTTCATCGCTTTCATAATTGTTCTAAGTAAAGATAATAAAAGAAGCCATAAATTCACAATCCTCCAAGTAAATAGGAAAGGCATTTAACTCAAAATTTCCCAAATAACATTTCAAATAGAGCCTCGGATTTTATAGAAATTTCGGCAACATCTCCCCTAAAACTTGGACTTTGCCACCCGGTTCGGGTCCCAACTAATCTATTCCTCAATCCCTTTCAATAGTCCAGAATCCAAAAATCAATTCAAAATCACGCTAAATCCAACAGTCACCTCAGTGGCATATCTCAAGGAAACCATTTCAAAATCAAATCAATATCAACCGATTTAACTCATTTCTAAAGCTTTAAAGAAACGGCTCAATAACAAATCATTTGTCCAAAACCAAGTAAATTAAAGTAAACCAGGCCGAATTCAAAAGTGCATTCGACTTTTCACATCATCAAAATAATTGATTCAATTCAAACCAATCCTCAACGATTAAACTCATATTTCAGATCTTTAAAGAATCAACTTCAAAACATTATATTTCACAAAGCCGCACAACAATTCAGCCAAACCAACATCCATAATCATTCGAGTCAATCAAATAATACATAAGGCAAATACAATCACCAAATACACAATATCTCACATCAGTATCCATATGTAATAATTCCAATACATAAAACATAGTTTTTAGAAAGCGCCCCTACCTCAAAAGACAATTTCCATAACCCAAACGTCTCACAGAGTCCTTTCCGCCTCAACCCGAACTGACGGCAACCAAAACCTCAGCTCCCAGCCACTTTCACAATAACCATAGCAACACTAATCGCAACATATAATAACTGAAACTCAATCTTATAGCAATTAATGCCATAAACCTCAGCGTGAGATTACAGAACAGTAACGAAAAGGCTTTCAAATCAAAACGCCTACCGATCCGAAGAAGGAACGGCTGAACCGAAACAGCGGCGGTCTCCGAGCCGGTTCAGCAGTAACTCAGCAGCCACCTCAAGCGGCAGCAGAAACATATTCCGATCATGACAAGTGGAACCAACACCCAGTGACTATAATATTCTCGGAATTCAAAAAGGACAGAAACCACAATTAAAACCCTTACCGCAAACTTTTCCGGTGACGGCAGCATGGTCTCAAGTGGCAGAAACTCAGCCCGGAGCTCCGACGGTGATCCTGGAAGCCACATAACCACTCTCGGCGGTCAGAAACACAGAGAGGCAGCAACACCTGCGGCGGTCGAAACCCCTTTTTGACGGTGGCAGCTCTGGCGTAGGCGGCGCTGGCGACGCGAGCACGGCTGGGCATGGTGGCTGAACCCCAGCTCAGCCTCAGGCCTCTCTGTCTCTCCTCAGGTCTTCTTCGATTTCTCTCTACCTCTGTGCTTGCCGGCAGCAGATCTAGCAGGAAAGGAACCCTCGGCGCGGTGGAACGGCAGCGGTTAGTGGCGCGTCGGCGGCGACTGGACGCAGCTCCTCCAGCTCGCGTTTCCTTCTCTCCCAACGTCACCCAGTCTCGGCCTTCCTCCCCCTTTGAGTTCGATGGAAATAGACCTACAGCGGTGCTGTGCTTCCTTCACGATTGTGGGCCCGACTGTGGCCTGGCAGTAAGGATGACGGCAAGCTCGACGGCCGTGACAGGAGCAGCCTTCCTCCCCTGCCTTGGCTCTTGAGCTCTCCGTCTCCCTCTCTCAATCTCTCATCTGGGCTTCCCCATCAGCTCACGGTGACGGACATGAAGGACAGCACAGGGAGGATGTGACGGGCGGCTGTGAAGCGCAGCTCGCGGTGAGGCGGGTGAGGACGATGGCGGCGCGGTGAACTGCCTTCCCTTGCCCCTTCACGCTGGCAACCCCTTCTTCCTTCTCCCTCAATTTCACTTTCTGCTTCTGTTTTCTTCCTTTCATGAAAAAGGAGAAAGGAAACCGTGTGTATTGTGGCTACTGGGGTATGGGAAACAATGGGTAACCGGGTAAGGTTTTAGGGTTAGGGATTTTGAGTAAAATTACGGTTAGGGGTAATTCGGTAATTTCAAATAAAATTGAGAATAATATAATAATTGAAACCCAAATTAAACCCAACACTAATTATATAGAGAAAATACTATTTGCTCATCAATTTTACAAATTATTTTCAACGAAATGTCCAAATCAAATAATTAGAAATAATATAATTAAATCCTTTATTTTCCAAAGTAAAGTATTAATATTTAAAAATATTAATTATTTAATCCAAATCATTTAAATTCCTTATTATTTCATAACTATCAACTTTATAATTCAAATATAGAAAATAATCCAATAATTATAAAATTGGATAATAATTATAACTTATCTCAAATTCAATAAATCAAACCTCGCCTTAATTATCTTTAATAAAACAATTTCTGAAATTAAGGCTATAAATAACCATATGATTTGAGACTTGATCATAAAAAGACTTTTCAAAGATTTTGGGTCTTACATTCTACCCACCTTATAAAAATTTTTGCCCTCGAAAATTGATACAAAACGAAAGAAATTTCATATCAGTTCACCCTTGAACACATTTAAGGAATAAGCAAAAATATCTCAACACATAAACATATATACGGTTTGAAACAAATTCAAGCCGAGTCGAAGAAAATCAGCGCATTGGTTTGAAACAAATTCAAGCTGAGTCGAAGAAGTATGAGGTTTACAGGAGAGAATATCTCAAACCCAAGATAAAGTTCACAGAACTCAAGAGCATGATTAAAAATACTTCTGAATGCATTGTTCACAAAAGAATCGAAAACTTGCGGAAAAATCACTTCGCAATTTAAAAGAAAAGTTAAGCAACAACCATTCTTCAAGAGAGTAGCCAAAAGCATAAATATGGCTTTGCTGTAATACAATTTCATGTTGAGACAGATCATGTAGAATTTTTAAAAACAAACTATACACAGGTTTGGTTAAGAGCAAAAATATTTCCTCAAATATTTTAGAAAGATAGTCAGGTGCACAATCTTAACCAAAAGTAGTTCAGAAGACTCGGAAGAAAAATCAAATGCTTGTCCAAAAATTATCAAAGTCCATATTCAAACAAGCGTGTATAACATTTATAGCAATGACAAAAGAGGAGTTAAAATCTTTTTAGAAAAGAAATTCCGAGGTAAAAATTCGCTTACAATCTGGTAAAGGAACAAGTGGTGCATTACAAACGGACAGGTTTCCACTAACCAAGGAAGCTTCTCAAAACTTCATTTAAAATAGCGGATGTCAACTTTAAATCATCTTTGTCAAAATTGAAAAATGGTTTTCAATTTCAATCAAGCAACAGAAAAATAAATTCAGTTTAGAACTTTTTCAAAGAGAATTCAAAAGTTCAAAAAGTCCGAAACAAGAATCCAAAGTATACTTGAAATCATCATCTCAGAAAGATATTCAAGAAATTTAGGATGTACTTAAAAGGAGTCAAGTCATACAAGAAAGGGTCTTAGACCAAAGTAGTTCAAACAAGATTCACTAGGCATGAGTCATCAAACAAGCTTTCAATTGATTCAAAAGAATACAAGAGTCATAGGAAAAGATAACTCAATCATTAGTAATCCTTCAAGGATAAGTCTTTGACTAAAAACTCTTGTAGGGACAATAAGAGGATAAACGATGCACTAATTTTGAAAGGAATCAAACTGACCCATATAAGAATGTGATTCACAAAAAGGAAAAACCAAAATCAATGGCAATGATCACAAGATGTACAAGATCAGTTAAAAACATAGTCATGCATGACATCCATGGAGATGGAAGGCTTAAGGGATACTCTAGTCCGTTCATACGAAGAAAGCTATGAGTCCAACATTTTCAAAAGAATGACATTGGTATAAACAATGTGGTATGCTAGATCAAACTTTAGTCGGAATAAGTTAGGTAAAGTTTATCAAACGAACTCAACCAGGACAAAAGTGAAAAATCCTTCTTTCTTTTTTAGAATTTTGAAAAATACCCAAATACATAATCAAATGAAGATGTGCATTGGAACTATAATAACATTACTAGAAAGTCAAATTGTAATTTAAAGTAAATGCAGTTCCATAAACCAGTAAAAGTATAGGCGAGGTATTAGAAATAAATAGTTGTTAAACTGTATAAGGAATTTTCAAAGTTCATATATAGATAAGTATACATCTATTCAACAGCAATTTTCATAAAAATCTCAAAATTGGCTGTAATCATTGTCAAATAAGAGGAAAACTGAAACAACAAGTTCTCTAAGAATGGACTCGGAACCCGGAGTCAAAAGGCACATCACGTTAAGACAAGTTCAAAGCTGTATCAAAGATCACGTGAATCAAGAAGAACTCAAACAAAGAGAGATAGATACAACAAGGATTTCAAACAAGCATATGAACTTAAGATCAAACAAGAATGCATATGAATAAAGGAATAGAGTGGAAACATCCAACTACTTTTCAAGAGGAGTAGCAAACAAGAACTTCAAGTTAGGACATGAAAGAACAGGTCGACTCGAACAAAATCTAAGATACACAACTGAATAGCCTCGAGAAATAGTTTCTAACGTTCTCAAAACCCGCGATTCGCTTTACGCAAAACTCGTATACCATCTATGATAATCCATTAGTACTTTCATATACAAAATTCGCTAGTATTAAGCCGGCCAAACTTAATTCCAAGAATTATGCAATGCAAGACTAATAGCTTTAATCAATAGATTGTCATGTGCATAAAGCTCTAATTCTCGTCATTCGACAAGACCTAATACATGACAAACGCTCAGAGTATGCAATTGAAGCATAGTTGGTCCATTCCTTAGGCTCTACAGGAAAGACCGCTCTGATACCATAATGTAAAACCCTAACTACCAAAGCTCACGCTTCCGGCCGCGTGAATCTGATAGTTCGGACATTATGGCGACACTTATACTATTTAATACTAAAATATGATCATGTTTAAAACTTTAAACCACAAAACCGCTTCCAAAAATACTTTCATTTGATAACATACATCCATAGATAACAACTTACAAAACTCATCAAGAGTACATTCATATATATACATACATATATATATATATATATATATATATATATATATATATAATAATGATATTATAAGCATTAACCAAAACAATTCCTATCCCTCCTACAGAATATATCAAGATAAAGGCGAGGGTACAATAAACCATAACTAAAACAATACAGAGCATCACAACAACAATTAAATAAACTCTTCATGACTTCTGCGCCCATATCCTGAAAAGGGAAAAATGTATGGGGTGAGAACATCATCCTCGAAAGGGTTCTCAGTAGAGGGTTTTTGGAAATTACTGTAATAGGATACGTGACGATAAACCGTACCAGTGATCAATAATCGTCTTATGCCTCTTCTCCAAAACAACGGTTTACCATAAAAGAGAAATATGAAATCTTTTTCTGAAAGAGAAAACTGTTCATTTAAAACAATATTCAAAAGTCTTTCAAAAGGTTTATCTATGCTGAACCAAAATAGCCTTTCATAGTTTTTCAAACCAGAAACATAAAACCGGAATCATCCATCGGTCCACCTCAATTCAACCACGGCCCTAGACCCAAACAATCCAATCCAACAACCAATCACCACAAACCAACAGAGTCCCAGTTGCAAACATAGATAGGAAGTTCAAGCTCAAACAAACAGTTACAGCAAGTAGAACAAGTAGCAGGTAATCACAAGTATTCACATAGGCAAACCAAGTACAATATGCACACCCAAACAATGTCACATAGATGCATATGATGCATGCCTGTTCTAGTGGCTGATGATATCATCTGTCAGTTATATAGCCAACCCAACAAGTCCTGGTAGCTAACCCTTGGACTGTCCCTCTGTCGTGTCTCCCCAACTCAAGTTATACTCAACATAATCGTTATCATAATCATGATTCATATCCATCACCTTCACTGGTGAATATTCACGGGGGTGAGCTCATCTGGGAATTTCACAATGCCTGGCCACCCTGACGACATAGGGTCAAAAGAGCTACGAGTCTCCACCTGGAGCACGTGGTGGCTAGCCACTGCTTTCTCCCAGGGAAACTCGTATCTCCGATAGTGGAAGTGCAATATCACAAATTATCAATATCTCAGCATATATGCTTTCATTCTCAGCCATGGATCAACATCCATCTCAGCCATCCGGCTCACGGTTCAATCCAGAACCAACCAATATTCATATCATACACAGCCATTCCGGCTCACAGTTCAATCCAGAACCAGCCAATATTCATAATCATACACAACCATTCAGGCCCATAATAAAATAGCACTTCCACCATTCAACATCATCAAATTCACAAAATCGGCATTTAAGCCATAAATCTTATTTCTCAAATCATTTCACTTTGAAATCAAGTTTCAACTCTTCTCAGCCTTGGCTTTAAAGATCTCATTTCTCAAATCATCTTAGGCTCATAAGCCACTTTTACTAAAGGTAAATTCCCATTTGTAAACAATGCCACTCTCGGCATCCTCTTTCCAAAACTTCCATAACCATGGTAAGTTAAAGATTTATTTTGAAATATTCAAAATCATCCATATAACAATGGAATTTTATAACAAAAGTCTCTCGGCAGAGTCTCAAGTCTTTAGGGGAGAATAACATAACTCATTTCGCCAAATTCATTTAAAATCATTAAAACCTTGGCTTTCCGAGTTGAGTAATAAAATAGGATCTAAGTCAATCCGAGTCATGTAATCAATTACTCTTTTCAAAGCCATTTCCTTTACTTAAACAAAACCAGCTTCAATTACATAATTAAATCTGACGTGTTTCAAACTGCTAAGAGAATCATTTTTGTTGTGTTAAACTAGAGTTCAAAGGGTACTCTGAATCTTATTCAAAACGGCAAAATAACGAGGTTCATCAATCGAAATCCAATTCCTTTTAAAATCACGAAAACTCTTCCAATGGAAACTCTTTATGTTTAATAGAGAAAAACATAAACTCGTTTTACCTTTTAAAACAGCCTCAAGGCAAAATTCTTTTTCGAATAACTTGTACCCAAAGACATACTATTCTACTTGGAAAATAAGGAGAAATCATGATTCTGTTTTCAATAATTCTTTCAAAGCATAGCTTCATCGCTTTCATAATTGTTCTAAGTAAAGATAATAAAAGAAGCCCTAAATTCACAATCCTCCAAGTAAATAGGAAAGGCATTAAACTCAAATTTTCCCAAATAACATTTCAAATAAAGCCTCGGATTTTATAGAAATTTCGGTAGCATCTTCCCTAAAACTTGGACTTTGCCACCCGGTTCGGGTCCCAACTAATCCGTTCCTCAATCCCTTTCAACAGTCCAGAATCCAAAAATCAATTCAAAATCATGCTAAATCCAACAGTCGCCTCAGTGGCATATCTCAAGGAAACCATTTCAAAATCAAATCAATATCAACCAATTTAACTCATTTCCAAAGCTTTAAAGAAACGGCTCAATAACAAATCATTTGTCCAAAACCAAGTCAATTAAAGTAAACCAGGCTGAATTCAAAAGTGCATTTGACTTTTCACATCATCAAAATAATTGATTCAATTCAAACCAATCCTCAACAGATTAAACTCAGATTTCAGATGTTTAAAGAATCAATTTCAAAACATTATATTTCACAAAGTCGCAGAACAATTCAGCCAAACTAACATCCCCAATCATTCGAGTCAATCAAATAATACATAAGGCAAATGCAATCACCAAATACACAATATCTCACATCAGTATCCATATGTAATAATTCCAATACATAAAACATAGTTTTTAGAAAGCGCCACTAGCTCAAAACGCAATTTCCATAACCCAAATGTTTCACAGAGTCCTTTCCGCCTCAACCCGAACTGACGGCAACCAAAACCTCAGCTCCCAGCCACTCTCACAATAACCATAGCAACACTAATCGCAACATATAACAACCGAAACTCAATCTTATAGCAATTAACGCCATAAACCTCAGCGTGAGATTACCGAATAGTAACGAAAGGGCTTTCAAATCAAAACGCTTACCAAACCGAAGAAGGAACGGCTGAACCGAAACAGCGGCTGTCTCCGAGCCAGTTCAGCGGCAACTCAGTAGCCACCTCAAGCGGTAGCGGCGACAAATTCTGATCACAACAACTGGAACCAACACGCAGTGACTATAATATTCTCGAAATTCAAAAAGGACAGAAACCACAATTAGAACTCTTACTGGTAAACTTTTCCAGCGACGGCAGCAGGGTCTCAAGTGGCAGAAACTAATCCCGGAGCTCTGACGGTGATCCCAGAAGCCACATAACCACTCCCGGCAGTCAGAAACACAGAGAGGCAGCGACACCTGCGGCGGTCAAAACCCCTTTCTGACGGCGGCAGCTCCGGCCGAGGCGGCACCGGCGGCGCGAGCACAGCTGGTCATGGGGGCTGAACCCCAGCTCAGCCTCGGGCCTCTCTGTCTCTCCTCGGGTCTTCTCCGATTTCTCTCTCCCTCTGTGCTTGCTGGCAGCAGATCTAGTAGGAAAGGGACCCTCGGCGCGGCAGAGCGGCGGCGGTTAGTGGCGCGTCAGCGGTAACTGGACGCAGCTCCTCCAGCTCGTGTTTTCTTCTCAACGGGACCCAGTCTCGGCCTTCCTCCTCCTTTGAGTTTGAAGGAAATGGACCCACGGCGGCGCTGTGCTTCCTCGACGATTGTGGGATCGATGGCGGCGCGGCAGTAAGGACGACGGCAAGCTCGACGGTGGTGACAGGAGCAGCCTTCCTCCCCTTCCTTGGCTCTCGAGCTCTCTGTCTCCCTCTCTCAATCTCACATCTGGGCTTCCCCTTCAACTCGCGGCGATGGACATGAAGGACAACACAGGGAGGACGCGCCGGGCGGCTGTGAAGCACAGCTCGCGGTGAGGCGGGTGAGGACAATGGCGGCGCGGTGAACTCCCTTCCCTTCCCCCTTCGCACCAGCGACCCCTTCTCCCTTCTTCCTCAATTTCACTTTCTGCTTCTGTTTCCTTCCTTTCATGAAAAGAAGAAAGGAAACCGTGTGTATTGTGGTTGCTGGGTATGGGAAACAACGGTAACCGGGTAGGGTTTCAGGGTTAGGGTTTTTGAGTAAAATTAGGGTTAGAGGTAATTCGGAAATTTCAAATAAAATTAAGAATAATATAATTATTGAAACCCAAATTAAACCCAACACTAATTATATAGAGAAAATACTATTTGCTCATCAATTTTACAAATTATTTTCAACGAAATGTCCAAATCAATAATTAGAAATAATATAATTAAATCCTTTATTTTCCAAAGTAGAGTATTAATATTTAAAAATATTAATTATTTAATTCAAATCATTTAAAATCCTTATTATTTCATAACTATCAATTTTATAATTCAAATATAGAAAATAATCCAATAATTATAAAATTGGATAATAATAACTCATCTCAATTCAATAAATCAAAACTCGCCTTAATTATCTTTAATAAAACAATTTCTGAAATTAAGGCTATAAATAACCATATGATTTGAGACTTGATTATAAAAAGACTTCTCAAAGATTCTGGGTCTTACATGCATCATGATTCTCTGTTGTATTTCTCTGTGACTTGTCACAACTAGAAAATAGATTAATACAGACAGATTTACAGACAGATTTAGTCTTTAATACAGATGGATTTTGGTTACCGACGAAATTACCTACGGATTTTGTCCCTCTGTAAAAGCCCCGTAGAAAATTATTTACCGACGGATTTTTTTTTCGTCAGAAAATTACAGACGGATTTTTACGAGTTACCGACGGATTTTCCCTCTGTAAATTCTCCATCCATTTCCCGAAGACAACGAAATTTTCGACGGATTTTCCGTCTGTAAATTACAGACGAATTATCAGACAGATTTTTCGTCTGTAATTACAGACGAATTTTCAGATGGATTTTCCATCTGTAATTACAGACGGATTTTCTGACAGATTTTTCATCTGTAATTTGAACATTGGAAAATCATCTCACACTCTGATTACAAACAGAAAATCTGTCTGTAAATCCGCCAGTAAGGTAAAATAGATTTTTTTTATTTTTCCAATTACAAAATAAACTTGTTTTCATACAAAATAAATAAATTTAATACAAATTTTTATATAATGTGTATTCAAATATTTATAATATTTCAAAAAATAAACAAAGTGTATTGATACATCAACTATAATAATAAGTAACAAAGATACATCAACAAAGTCTATTGAGTAATTAAAAGTTGTTAATGGGTATCCAAAGTGCTCTAAATGATTTTCCTCATACTAGTAAATTAAAAGACCTATGTTGCAAGCAACTCCTATTCAATTTCCTAACTTATTTGAACAATTTTCGCTTCTCTAATAATTAATAGATGAAGTTGGTGAAGGAGGTCCTGTGTTAATTCCACTTATCTCATCTACAAAATTCTTCACTTGCTCTTTCTGCTGCTGCTTCTTCTTCATCATCACTACTTTCCTCACAAGAAAACTTTGTCTTTTTGTTCCTCAATAAAAATGCCCAGAGTGAGAACATAGACCTTATCACAAACTTTTGGGTAAACTTCATCATCATCTGCAAAATGCCATGTTAAAGTGAACTGCATTTATTGAACTAATCACAAACTTTTGGGTAAATTTTCATCTTAACTTAAAGATTAAAATAATCTGACATCAGACTAATAAAGACTCTACTCAATTAACTGGTAGTGAAAATTAGTGTAGTGATGGTATCAGAAAGATAATTGTGATCCCAGGACAACTCTATTGTTCATCAAGATATGACACTTGGTGAAGAACAGAGTCATACTAGTGGCTGGTGTTCTCTCACAAGTAAGTAAAGCAATAAAGTGCATAAAAGTAAAGAAAGCAATAAAGTGCAGAAAAGTAAAATGGCAAGAAAAGTAAATGTAGAACTAAAAATAAAATGAACATTGGGATCAAGAGATATTGCAATCCTCCGAATCAAGTAAATTCTTATCTCTCCCTCAATCAATGCATTCATTGATCTCCTTGGCAATCTTAAGTGATTGGATCCCAATTCCTTGGCAATCCAATCTCTCGAAGCTTGAACAATTTCCCAATTCCTTGATTTAATTGCTCATGGGAAGAGATGAAGTTTGGTCACTGATTATACCACACACATTCATAGGTCAAAGTATTGGGAGGATTACATGTCACTATATCTGCCCAACCCCCAACCTAATCCAATGTGAGAGAGCATTTCTAGCATGATCTCCTCATCCCTTTTCCAAGGCTCAGAGGAGATCTAATTATGGAGAGTTTCTTTTCCAAGACAACTAACCAATTGAATCACTACAAAAAAATACCCATTCAGCCACACTTTTTTTAAACTACATTTGAAAAGCGTAGCCTATTCTAAAAATAGGCTACGCTTTTTCGCATGGTGCCCTTTTATAAGAGAAAAGGAAACATTATTGAGGCATCACTTCAAAAGCGTTTCCTTAGATATTTTAAATATCACTTATAAAGCGTAGCCAAATCTAAAAAGCTATGGGTACATTTTTTAGACCAAAGGGAGCGCTTTTAAAAAGTAACCCATTTATTAAGTTTTGGCTGCGCTTTAGAAGTGTCTCCTAATATAAAATACCAAATAAACAGTTAGTGAAATTTTGGAGGAACCTTCGATCACCCACCCTCAGTCCTCATTCCCTCACTCACGCAACACACACCCTCATCCTCACTCAACACACACACGAAGAAATCAGAAAGCTAAGGGGGAGAACGGGAAGAAGAAGAGATCGTCGAATGCCAGTGAGAGAGAGAAAGCTCAAGGAAGAGAGAAAATGCAATGGAGGAGAGAAGAAGAAAGGGGTGCTTTGTGCCGCTGAAGCTCCACCGCCACTGCTAGGTCTTGTTGCCGTCGCCGTTTTGCCGCCGCCAGGATGATGTACCACCACCGAGGATCTCGAAGGGATGTATCACCGCCGTTGTGCTCTGTCGCCGCGCTGCCGTTGACTGGAACTCGCCGCTGAGCTGCTGCACCGTCTCCAAGCCGTTGCATCGCCGCTCATCTCTTATTCACCATCGCTGCTCATCGCCATGGTCGTATCCTATCACCAGGTAAGCATTCTCTATTCTGTATCATCTCTTTCTCGCTCATTCTGTAACTCGCTCTCACTTTTCAGTTCTAAGGTGTGTATGGTTTTGATAGTGGCTAATTGAGATAAAGAAGGTATGTATCAATTTTCAATTGGTTCTGTGAATTTTTGGGGGGTTTTGGGTTCTAATTTTAGGTTTTCAATTAGTTTAGTATCTGAAGGAAAAATTAGTGAAAAGAACAAGTATCACACTGAAATATTCTGATTGATGTCTTGGTTCATACGCATTCCTTGAACATAGTGATTGCTTTCAATTTCCAGCTTCAAGCTATATTCCTCTCTGATGCTTTTTTAGTTATGTTTTCTTTGCTTTGGGTGTTTACATAAAAATTTGATTACCAATTTAAATTCTCCTTAATCATGTAAACCAGAAAATTCATTTGAAAACTAAAGAATTAAGCTGTGTTTTTTTGTAGGCAAACAAGATTTAATCTGTATTTATCTGATTGATATTGTTTTTATTTTTATGCTGGTTTTGGTGTACAGATATAAAATCAGGACATGGATTTGTTGTTGGAGATGAAGGGTATAGGCAGGACAGTGACATCAGAAAGTTAAGCTTTCAAGGGAGGCATTGACACAGCTCTCCAAGTTAGTTGAGTCAGAGTTAGTACAGGGTGAGTATTTTTTTTTATGTGCAGCTTGTGAGAATTTCTTTCGTCTTAATTGATGTTAGAACCTGAAAGTGCTTATTCAGTGTGTAGGTGATGATGATATTTGGATTGATAACATCAGATAAATGTGTGAGGCTCTAAACAATAATTGAGTGAATTTATATGGTTTTATGTTTCCTTTTTTATGATTTTTTTGTAATTGACAAGTTCCATATCGATATCGTCTAGGAATATGGCCAAACAGCCTTTCCTGTGAAATTGCTTTTAGAGTTGAGTCAGGTCCATAATTCTAAATTGGTAACAAACTTATTGCTTGCTTCATGTTGTAATTGACTGCATTTTATATATAATTAAATGCTAGATTTGAGATTCCTGTAGTATAACTAATACCTTATGAATTATGTTCTGTTTCTCTTGTTGAGATTATTTACTGATTTTTGATTCTATCATTTCAGCAGATTAAGAACTTGAAACATCAGTTCTTTCAGTTTGGTAAGTTTTATAACATAGCATAACATTTTTTGTTAGAAATCTAAGTCGATTTTTCTTGTGCAGTCTCGATACGATCTTAACACTATTCTATTCCTTTGGAATTGGGGCTGCTACCAGGTTATTAAATACTATCTACCATAAATCTTCTGTTTGCATATCTAGAGGCTGTGGATGGCAGCACCTTGGGCTTTTCATAAATCTAGGAGCATTCTACCTATGTGGGATTTCACTTGTTGCACCATTGGCATTTTGGGTCAAATTAAGAGGTAAAGAACTTTAGATAGGTATGACCATATTTCTAAGTTCAAACAGCATCCTCCCCCTCTCCCTGAAACTATATTTGTTAATTTGCACCAGGTTCCATTTTTTTTATCTTGTAGCTGATTAAGTCTCTAGGTAATTTTAATTTTGTTGTTTAGATTTTGTCTGAATTTAATTAGACTTGAATTTTTTGGTTTAACTTAGTTTGATTAGGATTTTACATTAGAATTAGCTTTAGTTAATGACATTAAACATTTTATTCTAGTTCTTGAGTGTTGTAGTGTTGATGGTTTGGATAATAATTCTTGATTTATTATGTGAAAGCTGATTAGATTCTTTATTCCATTGGGCTCATACCTCCTAGTGTGGGTCTTCAAGGGATGCGATGGTCAACTATCATGAATGTGAAGTCAAATTATGGGATAAAAGAAATTGACAAGGAGATCCATGCATTCCACTAAGTTACATGTGGGGGATGGTGTTAATTGCAGCTATGCTGGTTCTTCTTCTCCAAGGATCATATACTTGTAAGTTTTGGTTAATTTTATTGTAGATGAAACTACATAGTTTTCTCTTGGATGAAATTGATGAAACTTATTTATAATCATGATGGTTGTAGGAACTTATCTTCCAGTGGTTTAACTGGAAACATAGCATCAGCCATATCTAATTTGAAGTCAATAGGATATTTGAAGTCACTGAATCCATCAGATGTACAATTATAAATGCTGAGGTATAAATTTTAAGAGTTGAGTAAAAATAATTTGTTCCAATTTCAGGGATTTATCAAACAACAGTTTGACAGGATCAGTGCCTTATTTCTTATCTCAACTTCATTCCTTGAAAGTTCTGTAAGTAAGATATTTTATATTGAAAACTTATTTCTGAATAAATTTATAAAATATAAAATAAGTGACAACACTCAACATTTTCCTCCAATGAAGGAACCTGGAAGGGAATCAACTAACAGGAGCAGTTCCAATGCAACTCAGAGAGAATTCAAATAATGGCATGTTCAAAACCAGGTATGTTTTATAGTTTATACCTCAAATTTCAGTTCCAAATAGTAAATATTTTATGTTACTAATATGTTATTTATTTATTATTATTGTAAGTGCAAGTTTTTGAGGAAATCAAGGTCTTGCTATTCAGGTTCATACAGCAATAGTAATAAAGTTGTGGTCCAATTGGTGGCATTACTAGGTGGAGGTTTTGTGATTCTAGCAACAACAATCACTTCTTTCTTTATATTCAAAAAGACATAGAGGTATATGATAATCTTCTATGTTTGGTTTAATTTCTAAGATAGTTAGCTTTATATTTTACTCAATGCATTGTTTCCACATACAGTAGCCTCTGAAATGGGGAATCTGAGAGCATATTCAAGAATAAAGATGGAGTTAGAGTCAAATAAACAGCAATTTAGCTATGCTGAAGTCCAAAAATTACCAAAATTTTAAAAGGGTTGTGGGAAAAGGAGCATCTGGAACAGTGTATCATTGCTATGTAGGTGATACTGAAGTTGCTGTCAAAATGCTGTCTCCTTCAGAAAACTCAGCCCAAGTATATCTACAATTTCAAGCACTATTCACCCGGTGAGAACAATAGAAGAGGAGAATCTTGATTATGACAGTAATGCTTGCTTATCCAGCTTGATTTTAATAGTCCCTCCTAGAAAAATGCTCTTTAGGCCAGATTTTGAGATGGATAATTTATTTAGAATATGTTTAATTTAGTGGGTATGTTTAACTTAGTGTGAGATGTAAAATATTCAAAATATGTTCATTCCAATATTTTTGGTTCATTATAAATATATTTTTGTTGAAAGATCATTTTTATTATTTAAAGAAATTTTTTATTATAGTTATTTTTATTTTATAATATTTAATTCATTTAATTAAAAATCTAAAATGATACATGTATAGAATATATATATATATATATTATATAATATATATCTACAGAAAATTAAAAAAAAAAAGAGGGACCTAAGGCTACACTTATAAATGGTAGCCATGGTATATAATGTGGCTACGCTTTACAGGTGATGCAGTAGCGTTGAAAAGCGTAGCCTATTCTGGCAAAAATCAAGCTGAAAAGCGTAGCCTTTGGTCTTGGACAGCATCACTTGAAAAGCGTA